>NW_024090297.1:0-53396 GCF_014356525.2 Nilaparvata lugens
AGGTTTATCCACGTATACACACATTCATGGTTTTGTCAAGGCATACATTCTATTTCTAAATAAATTTTCCACAGAATATTTTTCATCATTGTGGAGATCGTTCCTTGGTGCTTTGGTAGAATAACTAGCTCACACAGAATTTTGTGATGACATATTGACCTATTATTCTCATTCTTCTTGTTTTGTCAGAAATGTTTGTTTTCTCATTTTCTTGTTTAGTCCTTGAGAAGCTCCTTTCTGTATACAATAGCCTACGGCATCATATTATATCCAACTCCCTTATAGCAAAAGTAACTAAGAGCCGTGAGAGTATAAATCTCTGGATTTTGACGGAAAAAATATACAAGGCTTGGTTGGCATGGCAACCAAACCCATTATAAATCCAACAATTGAGCTTTCAGAAGCCATGGACTCGTGAAGCACTCTAATGTATCTTCTCATGCATCGTTACTCAATGTGCTTAAAATCTCCCACTGAAATTTCGGAGTTGCTCTCGAGCTTTTAATCGCAAAAATGGACATTATAATCCACAGCTCTGACATCGAGCATTCTACTAGGTATGGCGATGGCGAATGCGCAAATCCTCGTTCGTGGATCAATCTCAACTGTGCACTTCTCAATATAAATGTCAGATTCATCGTTAGAATAAATCACAAAAGCAACGTTTTGAATAATATGTAATTCATAAATTGCAATTCTCATGGAATGAATGTCAATATCAATATTAACTAGGTAATCAATCAATCTTCATGAGATAGAAATGCCAAATAAATTAAAGTTCTCAAGAGCGACTATTGTTTAAAGCTGTGTTCATACCAAAAAAGTTATCAACAAAATGTAATATCTTAATCTATTATATAAAAGCGAAATGGCACTCACTGACTGACTGACTCACTCACTCACTCACTCACTCGCATAACTAAAAATCTACCGGACCAAAAACGTTCAAATTTGGTAGGTATGTTAAGTTGGCCCTTTAGAGGCACAATAAGAAATCTTTTGGCAATATTTAACTCTAAGGGTTGTTTTTAAGGGTTTGAAGTTCGTCCTTTAGCATGTATATTCTTCTTCTCCCAATCTCTTAATTATAATTGAAATTTCCATATCATATGTTACTATAGATAGAGTACCTCTTCGAAACAGTTGTTATCTTGCAACTAAATTAACAATTTTGTCAGGTTGGCATTAAGTTGAGTTGACTTTGTTAGGTTGGCACCAACTTGAAGATTTAATGCATTTATCGCGGAAAAATTGATTGGGCACTGCTACTTCAACCCTGGGAATATTATATTACTAGCAGTCATGCTCGCTTCGCTCGCCATATCCGTTTAGCCAGCCGTTTAGTCTGGACCCCCGACTGGATTGTCCTAACATATGATAAAAATGCCCAAATGAAAAATGCAGGCGAGCGAAGCGAGCCTGCTGATCTCATTCCTGGACGATCCAGTCGGGGGTCCAGGGGCGGAGCCCCCTGGCTAGACGGATATGGCGAGCGAAGCGAGCCTGACGGCTAGTCCTTATATAGATTCGATTAGATTGAACGGAACTTGACAAACACATATGTTCATCATGTGTATGATAAGTTATGTTCAATCTAATAGAATCTATAAGGATTAAGTAATTAACATTTTGTTAATAGCTTTGGTGTAAACGCAGATTAATGATTTATGATCAAGAATAACGTAGGTTCAGCCTATAATATAACAGATACCAATCGATGCATCATACATTCCAATATGAAACTTATTCTACAAATATTATAGAGTTTCCAAGTAACTTTTCACTGTGAGTACCTATCTTCGAATTGGAAATGTTTCATATTATAAATAGCATCTACATTATCATGAGAACACAAACCGCATCCGATTAAGAAAGATCGGAGGTAGTAATTAATTTGAAATTGTGAATTATATAATCTGAAAATAGTAAATTTTATAAATATTTGTAATTTAGGAAAGTAAATCTACCTCCCATGAAAAACATGAATGTGTAGTAACGAAGCTCTTCGAATATGATTTAATACATTGTTATCCGCAAGGGTACTATTTAATGGTATCCGCATTGGTATGAATGAGCATGAATGAGCACCACTCTCGATGTGAACATTCCTCTCCTTTTGTTCTGCACAGTTCCTCTCCAATTACGCACTGCACTGTCACTCATAAAGCTTTCACCATATACTCGTTTCATTCTACATGAATTTCTGCTGCTGATAACCCTTCAGCTTGCAAAAATGAATTACACTTCACAACTCAAACTTGGCGGGAGATTCTATCATATTAGCCATGTTTATGTGTCGCTAGATGAACTGGTAATGACGACAGATGGCCGAAAACGAGTGAGGTTATAGTGTGAGATGTGCATAGTCAGCTGCCGCGCATTGTTGGCCAATGCCGCTCGCATTGCCATCTAGCGGCACGATCGGAAGTTGAAAAAAAATAGCCCTCGTAATTATCAAGTATCGTTTTCAAGAACATTTCCATCCGCATAAAACTGGAGATCTTCAAGAATTCCTTGCTTCATAATCTATATAATTATATAAAAGCGAAATGGCACTCACTCACTGACTGACTGACTCACTCACTCGCAGAACTAATAATCTACCGGACCAAAAACGTTCAAATTTGGTAGGTATGTTCAGTTGGCCCTTTAGAGGCACACTAAGAACGGATTTGGAAAAAATTCCAAAGATACGCCCAAAATCTGCATTTTTCCACCGTTTTTAGCGCTTTCTCAGCTTTATCGAGAACAAATAAACAGAAAATGTTCAAATTTACTCCCGAAGCTCAGTTAGGGTGTAATAATGTTGTGTTAGAAGGAATTTGCAGTAACGTCAAAGATACGCCCAAAATTAGCGTTTTTCCAGCGTTTTTTTTTTCTCAGATTTATCGAGAACAAATGAACAGAAATTGTTCAAATTTAGTACAGAAGCTAAGCTAGGGTGTAATAATGGTGTGTTAGAAGGAATTTGAAATAACGCCAAAGATACGCCCAAAATTAGCGTTTTTTTGCGTTTTCTCAGTTCTTTCATCAAGTAATAGACAGAAAATGTTCAAATTTGGTACAGAGGTTTAGCTAGGGTCTGAAAATGTTGTGATGTGGTGACTTTAATATTTCTTCAAAGATACGCCCAAAATCAGCGCTTTTCTCAGCTTTTCTGCGTTTTCTCGGTACTTTGACTTTCTGATGGAAAGAAGCATGCTCAAATGAAAAATGCAGGCGTGCGAAGCGAGCCCGCTGATCTCATTTCTAGACGATCCAGTCAGGGGTCAAGGGGGCGGAGCCCCCTGGCTAGACGGATATGGCGAGCGAAGCGAGCCTGACGGCTAGTATTATATATTTCTATTGCTATAAATATACTATTATGGAGCAAGGAATTCTTGAAGATCTCCAGTAGCCTGTTTTATGCTGAATGAAATGTTCTTGTAAACGATGCTGTAAATATACTTCAATGATGACAATAGTATAGTAAATAATTATCAAGTATCGTTGCCAAGAACAATTCATTCAGCATTGCACTCCTACTAAATTCTAAAATTACTGGAGTAGAAACACACCATAATTATTGTTATTTGCGAAACCCGTGTAGGATGCAATCACCAATTGAAGTGGATTCACCCAACTAACAACGAGCCAACCAATTTGTATTTACTTTCTGCGAGCAAACTCGATAGAAAGGCAAAGGTGGAGTAAACATCAAGTATGTTTGGATGTGGTTTATTTACTTGTCGTCATTTGTCCCACTCTAATTGAGACAAGGCAGCTTGCTCCTGAAGGTACAACGGGTACTAATAAGTCAGAGCTCAGAAAAACGAACGTATGTAAGTTATATTATAGGGTATGCTATTATTTTGTCGTTGCTGGTTGTAGTTGACATAGTTGAATTTGAAGAGGAGCACTAATTTGTTGTACCTTGATGTTGACTGAACATTTATTTTCTCATCGGTTTCGAGTAGTGTGTTATTTGAAGTGACATAATGAATCATATAAATATATAAAAAAATAAAAATCTCAGTACCATTTTTATTTATATTACAAGTAGCCCTATACAGAAAAGAGACAATTAATCATATAAATCTATATGTACCGTAATTATTGCTCAACAGAATAAATGAATAGATTAAAAACAAACTCTTTTATTAACTGTCATGAAAAAAATTAAAATATTTTTTATTCAAAATCTATCTAACCTTGTATCATGGTCTCATAAAATAATACTAGCACTTTATCTTCGCCTTTGATATGCTATTAAATACCTGTGAAAGCTTTTTGATAGAAATCGAGAATCTCAAGCTTTTACCTATAATAATAATAATGTCCAGCTATTTGGATTAGTGCAGCTATTATTATACTTATATACTTCATTATAATCATAAACTATTACAATAAAATGTGTGAAGTATCGATATAAGAATTTTCTTATCCATATACTAGGCCTATATTTGGCCATCTACATAATAATATGTAGATAAAGTATTATTTTATTCATTTATTTTAGGAAACTTCACACCAAGTTCAATGAATAAATTATTGAAAATGAATGTTAAATTCAAAAAAATATTCCAGAAGAATAACAATTATTTTAATACCTATCAACTGTAATTCAATATTGGAATGAACACAGTGGCGTAACGTTTCCAAACCGGGCCCCCCCCCGCAAAAAAAATTCCGGGCCCCTCTTCTAAAATCGTACCACCTTTCTCCCCCCTTCTTACGTTTTAGCCCCCTTCTCCCTCAATCCCAAGCATTGAACTCTAATGTGAACGTACATCTTTCATGAGTGAATTACATGAAAAAATTAAACTTTTTCTCGATTGAATTCTACAATTCAAGTCAAGAATTATGTTTTAAGCTACAAATATAGAATCCAACCTTAGAGCTAGAACTAGAGTTAGTAAGAAGTAGGTACCTAGTCTTAAGATTCATGATTATTAGAATAATAAAGATAATAATAATTCATAAAAAACTCTGATTTGATGTCTCCTACAAGCCTCCAAGTTCTGCAATCACTGCTTTCTGGGTACAGTATGTAGCACCTTGGTTCTTTCTCCCACATGTCTATTTTCTCACATGTTTTTATTCTGATTCCTTGTTCGCGCTCTTAAAGAAGTTCAAGTTTTAGGTTTTGGTAAGAAGTTTAAATTCTTCAAGGTTTCAAATTAGAGTTCGATTGATAATATTATTTATTTTATTGATTTGAGAAAAATGTTCAGAAGAAATAGTAGCCTACCTTTGAGTTGTAGGATTTATACTTTTGATTTATTCTGTCGTCTTGCTTTTTGAGGTGCAAATATTCTGATAACTTCATCGAATTCTATTTCTACTTGTATTCTCTTTATATTAATTTATAATCAGACTGATAACATTGTTCTATGAAACCTGCTATTTTCCACAATAAAACTTCTGCTTTTTTGTCAAAAGTTACTTCCATGATTATTTAATTTTTATTTAAAGTATGCAATATGATTATCATTTCGGGCCCTAACCCGGGCCCCTAGACTGGGTAATTTTATTTTTTCAGAAAACCTATATTAGCCAACATATTAGCTGGGCCCTAGCCCGGGTTCCCCCGCGCCACGGGGGCAGCGGGGGTGTACGTTACGCCACTGAATGAACACAATTCGTTTCATCAATTTATATCAATATTTTTGGGAATTGCTTATTTTTTACTTATTCTTACCAGCGTTCATAACTCACTCACTCACCATTCATGTGAATTTTAATCAAGGAAGTTTTGATCATGAGCATTTTTTCCTCCCTATCAGGAAGGAAATCAAAGTAGAGATTTATTTGCAGATTATTATTTTTGCAATGATAAAAGGTTTCAATCATTACTTCATGAATAATGTGGAGGAACGATTTTCATATTTTGTTTTTACAGATTGTTTGCGGTATTTCGGAAGTGGTGATGGGAGCAGTTGCTTGCATAGAATCGAGGGCGGCATTCACAAGACTTGGGCTGGGAGTGCCGGCTGGACTTCTCACTGTCATAGCTGCTAGTGAGTTCAAAAAATCTATTTTCCTACAGATACCTTGAAAATTGACCATTTCTGCACTGATTGCAGGCCGCAAAGAATCACTTTTCCGCACTAGTGCGCAAAGTGAGTACTTTGCGTACTCCAGATTTGCAGCATGACAACACAAAATAGTTAGTAGGTTATATGGAGCATCAGTGCAGCAAAATCAAAATTAAGTTGGTAATACTCATAGTGGTATAGTGAGGCCCACGTTATAATGGCAGTGGAGAACAGCGTTGCCTTGCCATTATGTGCCTTGATTATAGTCATTTCAATGCTTGCATAAGATAAACCCCCTTCAAGCAGTCCGATGAATTTTCAATTGAATTACTAATCATTTTTATTCAATTATTATTATTCAATTTTAAATAAATTGAGGTTTCTATTAATAATAAAATTACACAGGAGAACATTTGATGGATTTCAGGGAATTTTACCCAAAATTACCCACTTTTCATATTCAATGGTAACTGTAGGAAAAATTTAATGTGAAATACAAGCGCAAAGTTCGTTTGCTGCACTCAAGAAACCATAATTCCGCACTCGCCTGCGGCTCGTGCATAAACGATTCTTTCGGTGCAGCAAACTGTCACATTGCGCACTAGTTCCACAAATAACTATTAATTCCTTCCTTATTTTCTTTTCAAAATAAAAACTTCATATATCTTCATACATTCAAGTGTAATTAAGTAGCCTATGTAGCCTATATTTTCGTCAATGTATAGTGTTTTCTACACTTACATAAACCCCTCAGTTCATGATTGATGTTACTTCCGAAAGTATACGGGGTTGAAAGCTTGGAATTGTTTGGAGCTCCATTGTTTGCAACTGCTGAGTGAGTCACTCAAGTACTGTGGTGCGGTAGTCCGCACTTCAATAGAATTCAACCCTCGAACCAGAAACTATCAATCTGTCCAAAATGCCAGGCTAAAATCGATGCATACTGTACGTATGTCAATACAATAGACCAGTGAGCTTTCCGAGCTTTTAATGAGAGTTCATTAGCTGCTGCAACTCATACATTCGTTGATCTGTTGTTAGTATAGTGACAGCTCTTTGCTTTTCGAAACAAAGGGGATCCATGATGATGGATTCATCTCCCAATCACAGTATGACAGAATCAGAACAGCGCTATTTTACATAGGCTACTAAAACCCGCAAAAGTCCTGAATCCTCCGGCTTTAGTTATCAATGTTTCTGTTGTGATAAGGTACAAACTTTTCAACGCATGTTGTGTTGATTTACTGAATTGAAATATTATATCTCTCAAGACCTATATAATAGAATAATATTTGCAATTTTATCTTTCCCTTTGTATGTTATTAAATACCTGTAGGAGCTATTTGATAGGGATCGAAAATCTCAAGCTTTTGCCTACCAAAAATTTCCTACTATGACCTCATTTTTGGTGTCATAAGCACTTTGAAAGTCCTCTATATAGGCCTATATAGTCTACTTTGGAGTAAACATCTGATGTATTGAAATTCATTAGAATTTGATTTCAATCAATCCTAGTTATATTTTAGCAAATTTTGTAATTGAATGTTGTGTTGAATGTAAGTTAATGAATTATTATCATTTTCGAAACTAGACTTTCCAGATAGATCAGTTATTCATAATCCATTAAGCTTACTCATTCATTGATTAAAATTCACATTATAGAGAAGAGAAATCAGGCTTTTCCTAAAACATCTTAATTCAAATTCTCACAATTTGATGGAAAAAATATGTTGAGCTCACCCAATTTATTCACATTGAAGCGGTGAATTTATCTCTAACATTTTTTATCAGATATATTTTTGTTGATTCTCCTTCAGTAAATGTGGGTGTTTAGTATTCCCATGAACGATGAATTTATAAAGGTTTCGTTCGTTTTTTTATTCAGAATCTAACGATATGGATTGAGACCAGAGAGTATAAAATGTCAATTATATTACGCATTCTATACAGCCTCTCATTGAGACTAATATGGCTCTCTTGCTAGAAGGATGAATACAAATAAACATTTCGTTCGCTTTTTTATTTATTTTTTAAAAAAGGCCAATTATATTATGCATTCTCTCTCTTGCTAGAAGGATGAATACAAATAAACATTTCGTTCGCTTTTTTATTAATTTTTTTACAAAATGTCAATTATATTATGCATTCTATACACCATCTCATTGAGACTAATATGGCTCTCTTGCTAGAAGGATGAATACAAATAAACATTTCGTTCGCTTTTTTATTTATTTTTTTATAAAATGTCAATTATATTATGCATTCTATACACCCTTCCATTGAGACTAATATGGCTCTCTTACTAGAAGGATCTATACAAATGAACGTTTCGTTTGCTTTTTTATTTCTTTTATTCGGAATCTAACGATAAAATGGATTGAGACCAGAGAGTATAAAATTTCAACTATATATATAGTATATACTATACACTCTCATTGAGACTAATATGGATCTCTTGCTATCATTTGATAAATGCTTACCCATCCAACATGGAGGAAAGAGATCAGTCAGTAATAGAATGAGGAGAGGAAAGTGTATGTTGATAGAAGAGTCTTGAGTTTATTTCCGTAGTGACGTCAAACGCGGAATTTTTTTGTCCTGAAGTTTGCACAGACAGTAAAGAATTTCTATTTTTATTCCCTCATCGGCGATATATCATCGGAATTGACTCATTCGTTGAGGCAAGAATCAACAACCATCAATCAATTTTCTCATCTGTTTGAATAAGCCACGCTTGACAGGAATGTTTCTCATCAGACATTTCGCCTTTTAGTCCTGCATACATTTCCGTGAAATACCGGTTTAAACTGAAGTTTCATAGATGTTACATCGAGAAAATGTGGTTGATGAATTGGAGGCTCTTTGTTGAAGAGCCAGCCAGTCTGAATAAATATTAGGGAATGATTGATTATCCAAGGAAACCATATAACTTTTGGCTTGTACGCTACCTTGTACGAGAGGTGTTTTCACTCTGGAAACAGTTCAGTACCCTAATTATAGGAGCAACCAATTTTACTCAATTTTAGATATAATTATTCACACTTGAAGGTAATAAACTATTATGATTTTTTTATTCAATTTATTAAAACACACAACATGACGAAGAATTACAAAACAAAAAAAAAATACAATAAAATGTTACAAATATAAAAAATCATGGGCTTTGTAGTTGGGTGTGTTGGAGAAGGGAAAAAAAGAGAGGAAAATACCTAGCCAACCATGGTTTCCCATGTAATAGGCAGGCAAAGAAGAGAAGAGAGAAGTGATGAGGAAAAAAGGGAAGGGAGAAATGGGGGAAAGGAAGAAAAACAGAGGAATAGGTACGCAAAATAAAGGTAAGCGAGTCCACTGAAAAATGAAAAAAAAACTAATGTAAAAACAATGCTGGAGCAGAAATCTTGAGTCTTCTATATCAAAATTGAAGAAGAAATAACTGTATGTCCAGTTTTTTATATCCAGTTTAATTTTTCCGCTGATCTTATTGTCCATGAGAAAGTGATTTGAAATAAGATTTATTATTTTAGTACCTATGTAAATTAACTGCCTCCTTATACATTCAATATTAGTGTTATAGGTTACATATTTGTTAGCAGTGGCCTTTAGATTACCTAATAATTAAGGGTAGAGTTTAATGTGAGAGGAAAATCGGATCTATATTTTAGATAATAATTTATTATTATCATCACATAATAATTAATCATGAACCATTGATAAAAATAATAAGTATAGACCTATATAATGATTTCTCTATTCTCTATTCATTTATACAATAAGTACATTATCAAATAATGGGGAGAGGAAAAGGTAACCTTTTGTTATTTCTCTCCCAGTTCTTCAATTCACAAAATGTTCAGTCCTCAAGTATTTTCACAAAGTAGATTTTCAAATTTATTTCTCTTATGATATTAATATTCTACTGGGCCAAATTAATATTCTTCTTCTTAAAATGTATGAATTGAGGGCTACTTATTTTTATTTATAAAATACAATTGTATTTTAAATCTATTATTTTATTAATTAAAAAAAGTACCTACTTATATAGTTCTATTTTATGAATAATATTTTTCTGCTTTCTGTTGCTCATTGGAGAATCAATGAAGAATGCTCCATTATATTTCAAGTTATTATTTATAAGTATTAAAATTAATATCAATTACCTATACTCGTATGCGATAGAAGAAATGCAATGACTCTAGTTATGTGAATTATTCACGGTACTTCTCTTTCCGAATAAATTTTCTTCATTTTCACAAAAACCAATAAATAATATATTGATGAAAATTTGCTTCTGAGAGTTTCCAAGAGTCATTGATTTATATAAAGTGGCCAAACTGAATAGTGCCATGATTGATTTTCTTCCATTTTTTTTGCTATTTGAAATTAAAATTGAAATATTCTTCATTAGGCGGAGAACCCGGAGAATTCCACGAGTTGTTAAAATCAAACAACATGAGTAGGTATGCTCTCAGAATTCCTCGTTCAATTGGAGCTGATTTGATTTTGGAATTGGACAGAAAAAAATCATCAAGCAACAATGGATTTTTCATGTCTGATGCAAATGAAAATGCAAATGTAGCATTCATTATCATTCATAACCTTTTTCCTAAGAGGCGGTAGCTCAATGGAGTGTGCGATTGGTTCGAATGCCAACTGAACTCATATTTTTTTTTAAAAAGCATGGCTTGACTAAAAAGAAAATGATGAGGAAGGAATATTCTGTTTCAACAAAGAATTATCAGTTCGTGCTGCTCTGATGAGACTTCAAACATGTCAGAATCGATTTCTAAAAATATTTCTGTTCGAAATTTCCATAGGATTTTTGTGGTCTTCATCTGAACATATTTTGAGGTTTTTCTTCCTCTAATAACAAAGCAAGGCAGAGATGGAAGAAAAAACTAACCAATGATAATCAAAATTCAGTTCGGGACTGAACCTTTCAATCAATCCTCTTGTCTTATGCCTGTAGGTATAGGCTATACCTATTAAACCTCGACTTTCATGAATATCCCAAGCGAACAGATGCGAAAAGACTGGTTATATTATAATAAAAATATCACGGTTATATAAAATAAGACCAAACCTTCACATTACTACTAAATCTGTGATGAACTGAATAATTTAACCGTTTCAAAGTAGCTCTGATCTTCCATAGTTTTCTTAGTTGCTCTTTCCTATGATTATTTGTTGCAATATTTTAAAACGAATATACAAAAATTCGCTTGAACAGTGAGGAATACTCTTCCAATTCTGAAAATGAAATTTCCCATGCTATAAAGCCTGCTCTTTTATAAGAACTGCTTTACACCTAAGTTGGTTACTTCTCATCTCTCACTCAAGCCCCGAGAATTGTATTGTGAAATATTCAAAGTATCCTAGAACAGGGAGTTTGATATAATGAATTTCAGTTCACGATCTTGAAGATCAAACTCCGCACATTGATTGCTGTCCTTATACATGTGTATATTTAAAAATATAATGTGAACTCAAAAAATAGAAGGAATTTCTTGATAGAAGGAATTTGTTCGCACACTTCTTAGTTATTTGCAATGATAATTATCTTAGGGAGCAATGTATGAATTTATTGAGAATATGGATATTTAATCAATCAATCATTTTATTCAGTAAAAATCATTACAAAATCGGTCCCGCTAAACCTAAAAGATTTTACAGCAGGTGCCTACAAATAATAAAATACATAAATAGAATGAATGCTAACTTTAACAATAAACTAAGGGAAAAAATTTCATGTAACTGGGATTTTAGGAATTTAAAAAGGAGTATGGGGTATTAGATGAACTAAGGATGATTAATGGGGTGGTATAGGGTTGATGGAAATATTGGAAAAAATTGAAAACTCAAAAACTTCAAATCATAAAACTAAATTAAATTTAAAATAAAATAAACTTGATACTCTATAGTAAGTAAGCATCAAAATATATTAATTAATCTTATTCAGAGTTAAGGATAATACTAAACAAAAAATACAATAAGTGATCGGGAGTCTCAACGTTAATTATCCATCCATATAGTATATGAAAATGTTTGATATATTAATATATATATATAATACAAAATTAGTTAGTCACTCTAATGCGGTGGTGTTTCACAAATACTAAAATTCATTTTACCAGCAAACTAATATTTATGTAGGTTTATTCAATAAGTTTATTTTTTGTTGAAAATTGCGAAATTTAATAGCTAATCGCAGTGGTCGAATAAAATGAGTTCATTCATACGCTTGACAGAGTTTGTATTTTAATGTTAATGAAGTGGAAATGGGAAAAGTAATTGGTCGAAATGCCAGCATGTGCAGATGAGTTGCTCGATGTTGACAGCAATGGAATTTGCTCAATGCGTCTGGGGTGAGGGCGGAAGGGGTTGGTTGTGCTAGGGGTGGTTGAGAGGGAGAATGTTGACAACCTACTGCCAATCAATTTATTCGTGTCGTTCCACATCGCTTACGATTTCCTACTGTAGAGGCTGAGGTTTTCCATCGGCTTCTATACTTCATGCATAATTATCGACGATTTGGCACTCGGAATGTTGGGGTGACTGCTCAGTATTCATCGCTGAAATTATTCTCGTTCATGTTGTAGTGCTTGTATGGTACTGCAGCAACTCAGCAGCCACCACCAGGATAATTAGGTGACACGATGTCAGTTCATTCAGATGTTAGCGTTGATTTATCATAGAGTTCTACTCTGATAAACCTGTCAAAAATATTTGTCCTCATGCTACAATTACTCATGTAAGAATGTACTTATCATGTGTAACCTTATCTAAATTTTGATTGATTGAGTACTTTATTTATGTAGATTACAATATTTACTGGCTTATACACTTATATACAATAGCTTACAATACAGCAAAATTATGGATGAATTTACAAAATATAAATTAAGAAAATAATTATTGAGCTGTATATAATATGAAAAAAAAAACAATTTGTAATAACTATACATAAAATAGATAATATTGTTATGCATCTACATAAATTGGCGGAGCTTTGGATACATCAATGTCCATTCTTTGGAGAGAATATTCGAAGTATTCTTCCCACTAACTCTCTACCAAAATTGGGAGAGGAATAGCAAAAGGTTACCTTATTTTTTCTCTCATCCCTGCCATTTTTGATGATGTACCGTAGCCTACTTATTGTATGAATCAATAAAGAATAAAGAATTCATTCAATAATATCCATAAGTAATATAATTAGATTTGTATTGCATAAATTCCAATATTTATTAAATTAACAATAGGCTACATTCAATTTGGGTGGAAACTGCAGGCATTTGACCAAACTGCTTCAAATTCTAATTTATGCCTCAAATTAACAATATTGGTAAGGGTCATTGTTAAAAGTCATTCTTAATTCTCGAGTTGCAACTCTATATGAGAGGTATTTTTGTTCTACTGAGAGATCATGTACTTTTCCATGAACGTACAATGTAATTTAACTTAATTTCAGTTTCTTCAATATTTCCCTTGAAATAGACTCATACTTTCTTATTAAGGTCTACTTGCACGATGCACGTAAACGTAAAAATTTGAAATAAAAAAGTTGGTACCCTATTGACTTCTATTTTTATACAACATTTTTCGAGCTTTTAAGTCATTTCCAAATAGTGTGAATGAGCGAAATAAACTATTAGTTCATGAATTATTCACCGTAGTTTGTTCATTCACACTTGCAAACGACTTGAAAGTTCAAAACATGTTTTGTAAAAATGAAAAATGAATGTTGAAAGGGTACTTTGATTTTAATTTTCATGTAAGTCATACTGTCTCTTAAATTAGACGTTTTAAATAATTAATTTGTCACTGCAGTTCTTTAGTCATAGATACCATACCTATTTCAAATCAAGTGAATTTCCATTCAAAAAAGGACGAATATACATTTGCAGGAATAAATTATCATTAATGTGAATGCTCCCCACAATGAGTTCAGTAATCCCATATATCCCATCTTGTCAGATTGAAAACGTGCTATCTTATTAGTTCTATTAGTTCAAGAATTTATGGATTGATTGAAATATTAGTGTGTATTACCAATACCTACTATTACTTAATAATAGTAGGTATTGGTATTACTATTAATATATATTTTTTAAATCATACATATATAGTATTGCAGATTGAGTAGCATAACTACAGTTATGTGTTTACAGCTAAAGACAAAAAATTGTGTCTGTATGAAATTTCCTATACAGTATTCTAAATTGAATACAGGTAGCCTACTTATCTACAACATTCATCCATTTTTTTACGCCTCTGCGCATATGTGATGAGTTGAGATAATTAAGGTGAAATAAATGCGATAATACCAAATCCAAATTATGTGTAGAGTTGAGATATACTGACGTATATATGTAGCCTACTGACTGATATATACCAATATAGAGTTGAGACGTATACTGACACTTGATGTAATACTTGATACTTGATAGACGAGTCTCTGAGAAACTTCACAGACTTGATAGTTGATAAAATTATCACTTTCTAGACTCTGGTGTTTAAGCAGATTGCAGATTAAGGGTTTCCTCTAGCCGATTGTATCTATTCTATGAAAGGTACAAATTTATTTGAGTTGCTGTTCGCATACTGATAATATGGAGATGCCGTTGAAATGGATTGAAAGAGTGTGACTAGAGACTGGCACTCAGAAAGTGCCAGCTTTGAATGCGCGCATGCGCAGTTAGGAAAGGAATCGCAGACTCTCCATTGTCCAAGTGGACGGGACTCAGGACTCGGCACAGTAGTGCACTTGCCAGCCTGATTCCCCTTCTATTGTGCTCAGGAATTGGTTTCTGTTGAAATCGAATTCCATCCAATCATTCCTTGTCCGCAATGAAACCGGAGAAGGGTCACACGCAGAGAGGCGCCTTTAAAAGAAAACTCGTCCAAAGAAACTGATTTTCATTCAAAACACCTACTTTTCGATTCTACACTTGTTTCTACATGTCAGCCTATTAAATTGATAGTCATGATTTATGTACTAAAGCTGCGTTTACACCAAAGTTATTAACAAAATGTTAATAACTAAATCCTTTTAGATTCTATTGGATTGAATATAACTTATCATATACACATGATGAACATATGTGTTTTTCAAGTTCCGTTCAATCTAATAGAATCTATAATTAACAAAATGTTAATAACTTTGGTGTAAACCCAGCTTTATATAATCTCATATATTCTATTTTATTGTCACAAAGAAAACGTGTTATTTTTAGTTCAAGTATTTATGTATTGATTGGAATCTTAGTGTTTGTTTACTATTTATTCTTAAATCATACATTGGATGATTGTGTTGTTTTCATTCTGAGAAAATAATTTTGATTATTTTTTATTTATACTGCTTTATCGCAGTTCTGTTTGGAGCCAAATACATGAAACCTGTATGTTAATATCATGTTTTTGATTGAAAGAATGTTTTCAAAAATCTATAATTTTTCCTCTCATCCAAAGATTTCTAAAATGAGCTACGGTAATTTTATCTAACTTAACAGTCATAACTATCTTAATTTGGAATATTTATAAACTTTTACAATATGTATTGATTTTGAAACAATCTTTATTAAATAACTATAAAGATTAATTACCATTTAGAAGAAATACATGTAACTTTAAAAAATAACGTAATTCAATATAGAAAATTAATCACGGTAATGCTCTTTTTTCTTCTTCGTATAGTATTTCATTCACAGAACATGCTTATAAAGTATTCCGAATTCTATAATCAGATAAGTGCGACTAAAATTTACTATATGAAGACTATTTTACTGTCAAGTAACATGTAGTACAGTTTCTCAATACAGTGAGTTGAACAAACCTGAATACTTTCTTTGGACGGTCTAAACTTCAAGGACCATTTAACTCAATTAGTAGAATAATAATTTTCTAAAGCTTTCAATGAAATAAACAACATTTATATTCTATTTTCTTCATCATGGAACAATTACACATCTCTGACAACAATGTTCAGTTCATTAAACTAATTAAGAGCTAGAGTGAAGTCTATTTGTATATTTTTTACTGTTTAGTTTCTTTTTCAATCATCCAATGGAAGCTTTTACTAAGGACTTCCACTAATGAAAATATTGGCTACTTCCACTACTGAAAAATAACTGATTTGAATAGAATAAGGAAATTTGAAGAATGAAACTGTCCAAAAACTGTGCCTAGACCGGGAATCGAACCGGCTTTATTTTCATTCTAAATATTGAGCATTGAGCTATTTGTAAAATATTACATGAATAAATGTGATGAAATAATGATACTCTTCATTGCACATTTTAAGGTGTGAGGTGATTAGGCTAATATTATCCACGATGGGTGGATGAATAATTAGTTTTCATAACTCGTTGGTTGATTTCAGGCTCGAGTATCCAAACAAGCAGAGGCTTTGGTGGCTATAGATCATCTAGTTGCGGAGAGGGATCCCTACTTCGTTTTTTGGGGCCCAACTTTGTTCTGGCAGTTGTCCTCACCCTGCTCTGGGCATTAGCATGTGGTCTGCAGTTTCTACTTCTCGTACAAGCTCTACTAACTGTTAAACATTCAAGGTGAGTTGTCTATTGGGTGAACTAATAATTATTTCATAGTACCGTACATTATTTTCTCAATACTGAAATCACCTCAGAGAAATCTTATAATAAAAAATGTATTGGTCGAATAAGGTTCCTCAAAGATTCAAATGTGGAACTGAATCAACGATTCAATAACTTGGAAGTTAGAATTCAAACAAAAATAAGAGTTTTGGAAAATAATGCTGATATGTAGAGGAATTTCTTTTTGAATTACAATAGGCTATTCTGAAATTCAAGTGATAGTAATCACTTATAAAACTCAACGACTTTCGTTTGCAGTTTCGGCTTGAATATTCCATGAATATTTTCTGTCATGTTGTCGAGCAATCGCCGTATTATTATGTTATTTTTTGAAAGTGTGGAAATTCAATAATATAAGCTCTATACATCACATACCTAACTTACACAAGAATATTTATTTATTTATTTATTAGAACAGTCACAAACACGATATTTGGAAAGAGAAACAGGCAATTGCCCAAAACTTCTTCAATTCCTTGATTTTTGCACATAAATAGTCCAAAGTGAGGTAAAGTTTAAAATTTCTGTTTTCACCAAAGATTAACACTCAGAGAATACGTATTCGAGATATGACTGATGAATTTTGAATTTCGAAGGGTTGATAAGAGCCGGAAATAACACTAAACAATCCGAAAGTTTCAATAATATTGAATTATTCATATTAATGATATTGAATATCACATTATTTGTTAATTCCTTGAAGCTCACCGTATGTCTTGTAAATCTATGGACCGCTATTAGTGCTCTAATATCTAGTCAAAAGTATGGTACCTGTAGCAACTGCCATACAGTATAATATATTTATATATATTATATTCACCAAAAATATTTACAGTACAATGTATATACAAAATTAAGCCACGGGATACACCCAAAACGGCTTACATAAACTTATCAATGAAATACCAAGGATATACTTCCCAAGGAAAGGGGGTCCGGGGTTTTTTCCACAAACATGTTAAAGATGTAGCCTAGTTCATTTTTCCTATTCAAAGTTTCAATACAAAAATGCTATGAGTGGTTTAAAATGTCAAGTTTTTCGAATTTTGAATAAAACAGAGAAAATACTATACTGACTGGAAAATGGGGAACCAAATTCTACACAGTCTATAAGATACTTGATTCGAGCATAATATGCTCTGTTGCCGTATCGTCTTTCAACAATGTAGAATTTATAATTAATTAAAAAATATTCTATCTTAATTATGAAAATTGATTATGAAATTAATTGAAAAAAATCATTTCTTGCTTAATGAAATGTATTTGATTATTTTAAACGAGAATGATCAGTTAATATTACATCAATAAACCTGTATCAGGTACCGTCTATAGAAGGCATTGTCAAGACAGAGGATCGGCAACGTTGTTCTATCCTTTTCCACTGCCATTATAACGGGATCTCGCTACAGTAATATTGCTCCAGATATACGATTGTTTGCCAAAACTTGGAGACTATCTATTATTATTTTTGAGTAGCTTATATCATCCGATTATTCCACATATTTTATCAAATTAATAACCAACCAATAACTTAATAACCAACCAATAAGATTATGGAATACAATGGAGGAATAAACTAATGTTTGTTTGCAAAGACAAGATATAAGCTACCTACAAAAGATCATACACTTGTATGAGCTACTTTATTGAAATTAATAAAAACCTACCTTTTCTATTTAAAACATTTAAGTACATTTAAACTTAAAATACAACATTTTAAAACTTCAAAATGTTCTAGATAAAAAGGGCTCTACATGTTTTTAATAAGCTACAAAAGCTATGAGACAAAAAGTTTCAATACAAAAATGTTATGAGTGGTTTAGGGCCGGTTTCCGAGCTCGGGTTTAGCTAAGTTCTAGACTTTTAACAGCTGGTGTCAGAAAATTGGCTTTCCAAAACGGGGCGTAGTCGTAGTCATTGTCAAAGTCACGTTTGAATTAAATTTCGAAAAACTAGAAAATCGAACACAAAATAAAATAAAGAGAAAATAGTGTAAAGTTTCAGCTATTTTGAATTATTCAGGAATGTTTAATTCCCTCGAGGAAAAACGTTTCCAATTATAGAAATGAGAAAATAAAAACTGCAACTACTGTTATGAAAGCTGCAACTACGCCCCGTTTTTGGAAAGCCAATTTTTTGACTCCAGCTGTTTAAAGTCTGGAACTTAGCTAAATCCCGAGCTCGGAAACCGGCCCTTAAAGTGTCAAGTTTTTTGAATTTTTATTTATTACACGTCGTTTCTGGTGAGCAATTCGTCCTTGAATAATGAACGAAAAAACTGAGACTGTATTATCCAATCATTTTACATAATTTATCTAGGCCTACTAAATAACCAACGAAGACTGTTGTTATTGACTGTTTTGTGTGTTTTGTTATTTTAATGTATGACGTTATTCAATGTATCTGTACATTTGTTGAATAAAAATATTTTGAATTGAATTGAACTGTGCATGAAAAGTACTTTGAAAGTATAAAAACGAATATAATGTATTTGTTGGCAGAGACAGTCACACGTCGTTTCTGGTGGCAGTGATACAACTAGTGCTGTCGACTCTGACGCTGCTAGCCGTGTTACTGGTGCTTCGCATAGATTGCATCTACGACCCTGACTGACCCGAGGCGATGGGCATTCACGCCGGCGAGTACGGTGGCTCGGCCACTGGTGTCTCCATGGTGCCACTAGCCTCCAGCTCCTCTGACAAGCCTGAGCGCAATGACTAGATGCAATCATACAGAAAATATAGCACAGGACTTATATGCTATCTTATTTCTATGGTGCAATATATAAACGAGAGAAATTCAAACTCACAATCTGTTCAATTCCATCAATTTTATTTTTTTTAAATCAATTTATTTTAAATAAATTATTTTTTTATCAATTTAATTCCATCAGGAACTGCGATTATCAATTGAAAATGTTTTATAACTGTTGTATAAATTAACAACTAGCAGATTATCTTAAAACTTTTTGGTTTAAAAGTCAACTTACTCACTTGGAAATTCAAGGTATGGTACTCAAGTTGTCAGAGTAACTTTGAAAAGTTCACTTTGAACAATTAATTACGATATAGCATTCAGTTATTTATATAAATAAAAGCTATTAGCTTCTACTTACATTAGTGTAGCGCTTTCGGACACTAGGCCCTTCATCAACACTGGCTGTCACTTCCGTTGTTGAATACATATGGTTAGTAAGCAGCAACAAGCTAATAGCTTTTATTTATATAAATACCTGACTGCTATGTCGTAATTAATTGCTCAAAGTGATTATTTAACAAGCAGTTCGTAATGGAATCAAACATTGAAGAGTTTGAAAAGTTGCTCAATATTGTCAAATTGAGTAGAATTTGAACCTGGAAGTTTGAAAAATAGACTGCTAGTCGTTCATTTATAGAAATGAGCTATTTAATCTCTACCACTGGATGATACTAAATCAGGCCTTATCACAATATTATTCATTTGTTCAAGTGTTATCTACATCGATCTAATTAAAATTGAATAATCGAAAAATTGTCTAATGAGAGTAGAGATTGAAAAACACGATCTAACTTAATCAATTTTTCCACTACTCATTGGGTCTAAATCACGCCTTATAACAATTTTATTCATTTGTATTAATATGATCTACATCAATCTAATTTGAATTGAATAATCGGAGGATCTCATAATGGAATAGATTAAAAAATCAATCTTTTCAATTTCTACTATGTTACTGATTGTCTCTAAATCACGCCTCATTACTGTATAATTAAATATTAGCATATTGATTAATTTACATCAATCTTATTCCAATTGATTAATTAATTATATTATGCATATTATATAATATAAATATGTACAAGTATCGAAGTAATAAACTATAATTATCTATTATATCACTCTCATGCTTTAATTACCATGGTTGTTGCTCGTTTACCTCGCCATCCCCCTATTTTCTTATTTTAGGACAGGAGATTTCAGGTCATCTCATTCATTATTGATGCCTTTACCATAATAAACAATTCAATTGGGGCCGTGAAGTTGCCTACAATTGAAAACATGCAATACTATAGGCTACGAAAACTTTCCTTGATTTATCATTCAAGTGTTGTTACAAAGAAAGTGAGATTTTCAATATTTATAGGCTAATGGGATACTGACTGAGTTATTAAACATTTTTGTAAAGACTATAGGCTACCTATTTCAAGAATGAGTGATATATTGATGGATCAGTATCAAAACAGTTATAAATTCTGAATTATTGACAATATGGACCAATATTCAATGCTTTAGGCCCGGTTGCACAGTGCTCGGTTAAATTTCAAATTTAAACCAATAATAGTTCAAGAACAATAACAATTATTGTTCACCAATTTTTAGAATAGGCCTACCATGAGACTTAGAATATGAAAGAAAGAAGAATACATTTTTTTATTTATTTATTAGATTTTATCAGAGACAAGAAATATAGTTATGTTTATAACATGCACATTATTACACATTATTACTTATGGAAGCACATTATTAATCATGCATCTTATGCTTATCCTTTATCCATGATTTTATGATTCCATTTATCATTGCCTAATACATTCAGGAAAGCCTATTTTTTGATTAAGATTTTTGTAATTGAACGAGCGTTAGTAAGTTTCTCACTTTTGACTTACTGAAGGCAAAAGACGTTTCCCGTCTGTTCGTATGTTCGACAGTAGCTTCAGAAATAATTGATCAATCAGCTTCAAATTTTGAACAAGTATTTATTCTTCGAACCTCTTTACAGTTCAAGTTCGTTGGACAACAAAATTGACTCACTCCTTCGTCCTTTGTCAGGATATTAAAATAACATTGAGAGTGCATAAGAAAAAATGTTTTGATTTATCATTTATACAGCTGGAAATAAGTGCATGCTATTTCTGTAATTTTTCCATTCATTTAAAAAAGCTGATGTTATTTGGGAGTAATAACACATACTGACAGACCTTATGCACCAACAACTAATGATTTCAGATGAATAATACACAACATAATATATTTCATTTATAAGTACTCGCTTCCATTAACGTGTCTGTTTGTAACATTAATTTCACGAAATTAATAATTCTAGCCTACTACTTGTGATAGCAGTTGCTATGACGTTGACAAATTTGCTATGAAAATTATTTTTGTTCAAAGTGTTTTTGAGCAGAAGCTACTATTAGTGTTCAATAACACTTGATTATCCAATGTACAAACTCATTTATTTAATTTTTGTATAATATGACCTAGCGAAGTGAGGTCTAAGATTCAATTCGACGGTTTGGCATTTCTCTTAATGTTTAAATGTTTATATGTTGCGCAGTCTCGCCGGAACGCGGAAATAGATTTTCATGAAATTTGACAGGTATGTTCCTTTTTTAATTGCGCGTCGACGTATATACAAGGTTTTTGGAAATTTTGCATTTCAAGGATAATATAAAAGGAAAAAGGAGCCTCCTTCATACGCCAATATTAGAGTAAAAATCTGGTGTGACGCACTCACACAACTTTCCTTGCCGTTGAGAGAATTGATCACCTGACGCTAGTGTTCACGCGCATCTCAAGTCTACTTATAAACAAAGATCTGAGTCAGCTGGTGACAGGACAATAACGCTGGAGACATACGAGGTCTGCTATCTCTTCATAGTGAATCATGTAATAGAATTAATAGTTGCCAACAGTTTGCAATTGGATAATCACATTTTCTCGAATTTCGAGCTTATTTTCAATTTTAGGTGTCAATGTTTCTGAACTTTAATTGTAGAGATTTTCATGCTCAATCTTCTCCACTTTAATTTTTTTGTTTGAATTGTATCTGAAGCCTGATAATTGAAAATATAAAATCAAACTTTGCATGGATTGGGCGAGGCTCCTGAAATTTTTACAGATATGGGACTTGTGGCAATTGATAGAGCTTATAGGTATAAATTTGATCAAAATTGTTGGAGCCGTTTTCGAGAAAATCGCGAAAAAACCGGTTTTTGACAACATTTTTGCCATTTTGAATTGCATTTGATCGAAATTGTTCGTGTCGGATCCTTATATTGTGAGGACCTTAAGTTCCAAATTTCAAGTCATTCCGTTGATTGGGGGATGACGCACATACACTCATACACACATACAGACCAATACCCAAAAACCATTTTTTTGGACTCAGGGGGCCTTGAAAAGTATAGAAATTTAGAAATTGGGGTACCTTAATTTTTTTCGGAAAGCAATACTTTCCTTACCTATGGTAATAGGGCAAGGAAAGTAAAAAAATCAGACTTATTCATCATAAATCAGCTGACAAGTGATTACACAGATGTGTGGAGAAGCCAGTCTATTGCTGTATTTCCATAAACCTAGCGCCGCAGTGCAGGATGGTTTCTTACAGCTTGGCGTTGTTGTCATTTGAGATGGGTGTCTGGCTTGGAAGTGTTTCGGCCGCATTGCAGGATGACTGTTAACAGTTGCCGGAAGATCAACAGCTGGGTTTTTTCGTGATAGAGAAATTCTGATTGCAGATTCGTTCTCAGCGACCCCAAGTTTAGCCTGAAGGCTCAGAATGTCAACAATATTTTTAAATAATTGAAAATAATCATGGAAAGTCATTAATAAGGTAGTAACACCACGTTTCTGGAAACTTTTCACTGGTGACTGGAGTTATTATTGACACAAAAAAATCAAAATAATCGTGAGAAAGAAAACTGCTGATGAACGCGAATAAGACCGCTGAACCGAAATATTCTTAGTACGAAATAGTCTTAGTATGCTACGTCATTTTGACGTCACCGCCACTCCATTGTTCTATTGTCTCGGCTGCTTGGCTGAGCCTGGCTGGAGGGATCAAATAACCGACTGGATTGATCTTTCGTCTGTCCGCTAGGCGGAACTACGCCGACCATTGCTGGGTGGAAGATGTTACTGCGGCCACTCGCATTCCCACCAACGCTGCTATTATTTGCTGTCTCAGCGCCTAGTCCGAGTCAGACAAGCATCCAGCCTGCTCTGCGGAGCTAGGTTTACTGCGGCCGCTCGCATTCCCACCAACGCTGCTATTATTTGCTGTCTCAGCGCCTAGTCCGATTCAGCCAAGCAACCAGCCTGCACTGCGGAGCTAGGTTAAGGTCTACAGTTTCAATCAGGTACTTGTAGATTAGAATACTGTGTGAGGTCTACTGTTCACAGAACTACTATAGTGAGGTCCACGTTATAATGACAGTGGTTAAAGATAGAAGAATAGTGATGCCGATTCTCTGCAATAATTAATTACATTTCTACACTGTCAAAAACATAATTGGCATCGTTGTGGACCTAGAAAAGGATAGTACCAACGGCTTTGTCGAATGATAGACAAGGATAGCAAAACCAAAGTTGATCAAATACTGTCATTATAACATGGACCTCACTATAGTTTATTGACCAAGTGGAGTGAGGTCCAAGATTCAAGTCGACGGTTTGGCATTTCTCTTAATGTTTAAATATTTGCGCATTTACGGCGAAACGCGGTAATAGATTTTCATGAAATTTGACAGGTATGATCCTTTTTCAATTGCGCGTCAACGTATATACAAGGTTTTTGGAAATTTTGCATTTCAAGGATAATATAAAAGGAAAAAGGAGCCTCCTTCATACGCCGATATTAGAGTAAAAATCAGACTATAGAATTATTCATCATAAATCAGCTGACATAAGTAAGTGATTACACAGATGTGTGGAGAAGCCAGTCTATTTCTGTATTTCCATATTAAGATCTATAGTTTCAATCAGGTACTTGTGGCTGAAAATACTGTGTGAGGTCTACTGTTCACAGAACTACTAGTATTATAGTGCCTAAATTGAATCTTTCGTTACGAATTTTCTATGCTTTTACACTCCAGAGCGTAGCTCGATCGGTCCTTCGATATTTTCTTTAATGTGATGGATTGTCAAATTTTAATTCATTTTATTGAGCCAAAAAAGAACATACAGGCCAAGTCAAAACATAAAAATAGACATTTGTACAGGAAAGAAGATGCTGCTTCAATATCAGATAGCTTTTTGAAGGGTCGCCTGAATTGGGAATATCTGGAACTCAAAATGTCTTGCAGCTGGCCGGAATTGGAAATATATGGAACTCCGAATATGTTGACAGGCGGAACACCGAATATCGTGCAGGCCGGCGGAACTCAAAATATCTTGTCAGCTGGTGGAATTGAAAGTATGTGGAATTGGAAATATATCGAACTCACAGTATCGATCGTTATTAGCGGGACTGTTAAATGTGTGATGAAACAAATTTATCTCAAAACAAATATGAAGGGTTCTATAGTGAGGTCCACGTTATAATGACTATTAGATCAACTTTGGTTTTGCTATCCTTGTCTATCATTCGACAAAGCCGGTGGTATTATCCTTTTCTAGGTCCACAACAATGCCAATTATGTTTATGACAGTGTAGAGATATGTAAGCACGATATGGACGGCAGAATAAACCTCCACCAAATATGTAAGCAAGATCTGCCTTCACCGAGTATGTAAGGGTGGGAAAATGAAAAACAAGAAATGATCGTACAGGTTTTTGATAATTAAAACAAAACAATAAATTATTTGTACAAAATTAGAATTATAATTAGAAAATAACGAAATAATAATAAACAGATGAAATTTCAAGGGCTACTCGCTTGGCTGCTAGTGAAGATTAAATTTGTTGTGGTTATGGGAAATTTAAAACAATGACTCAGTAGTCACCTACCTTTATGATAATGGCTTCCCAATTTGGCATCCACTGGTTGAACGCGACGTTAATTATTAATTAAAAATAAAAAAAACTGATCTAATAAGTGGGTCAGATCCCTTCCTATTTAATAATACAATTCTCTTTAAACTGCCCGAACTGTGACAGGAAAACTGTATTATAAAACAAGAACAAAATCTATCCCCTTCACCAGAACAGCCGGACTTTACTCACAATCCTAACGAACGAGCTCACACACCGACACACTAGTAAAATTTTGGGTATTAATATATAACTCAGTCAATGCCAAACATGAAGCCATTTCAAATACATATTTTTATCAGTCGCACAAGCGAGCACGTTTGTTATCAAAAACAAAAGAGAAGCTACAATAATTTCGATAACAAATGAAATAAACAATCTTCTGTCGATGACAAAAACTGTTCAAAGACAAAAACATTGTTCATTAAACTTTTCTAAATTAAAACTCTAAAATCCTGATCAATATGAGATAAATATATGATTCATATATATGTCCCATATGACCAGGTGACAGATATAATTAACTAATGCAGAGAATCGGCATCGCTATTCTTCTATCTTTATCCACTGCCATTATAACGTGGACCTCACTATATATAGTTAACCTAGAATAAATCAATAAATTCATCAACAGTCGTCAGTCTTGTTTGAAACAGAAACAGAGTTTTGAAAACTTGCATAATATGTACATGACTATTATTTTATAAACCACTATAATTTTAATTCGTGTTTTTAGTGTTGGTTATGGTATTAGATTTAAAATGAAGTAGCAATAATGTAGCATACCTAGGCTAATAAAAAAATCTTTATTATAACAAGAAAGAAACTGACTTATATGTTGGTAAGTATTTCATTATTTAGGATTTGAATTTTCCTATTGAAATATTATGTTGCTATTCATCCATGATAACAATTAATGTTTATTTTTCAAGGTTGTTGGTCATTAACTTAGTTACATAGGTACAGTATTTCCTAATACATTTAGAGTTAAACAATAAGCAAGTTTCACTGTGAATGAGATTGGTTGATTAACATTGTTTCATTGTTTATCACTTTATTTTATAATCATGGGTATCACATAAAGTAATATAATAAGAAAAACAACTTTATATTTTCAATGTTTTTAATTAAAAACATCAAACTTAAAACTAGAGTAGCATACCATATTTTATTGATTTAACTTATTTTGGCTATTTAGTTTTATTCTGATGATAATTCACTTAGCCTATATTTATTTAATTTATGCTAGGCCTAATTGGAAACTATTTTTCAGATAACAATAGCAATTGCTTTCCTGCGTATCATCATTACTACTGCCTATATCGTATCTATATTTTGAGTTTTCTGTGGAGAACGAATGGCTCAAGTTAATGAAGCTAATGAAATATCAAAAACCAACCAAGTAAGTTTTCTTTAATATCAACCTATTAAAACTAGATGTAAGCTACTTAAGTTTTGTGAAATGGTTTATTTACTTCTTTATGATTTAACTTCTTCAGCCCTTGTCAGTAATGCCAGGTCTTCGGGAACATTAAAAACTAGAAACTTTATAAAAGCTATAAAATATAAGTTGATGTGTTCCAATAATCTAATGAAATTAATTAACATTTGCAATAAGTATACGTAGGTAGCCTACTGAGGCACCCATACTTGATTTGCTATGTTTTCATATAGAAAATAAAGTTTTCCTGTAAGGTAGCTGTTTTCCTATTATCACAGATAGCTTAGCCCCTTATCCTGTCTCGCTTTCTGTGTTTTATTGGGTGCACTACAAGCTTTTTTGTGATCTATAGCAATGATTATTTTATTTGATATTTTTCCTATTAACTTATCATTAGTTAATACAATAATAAAAAAGAACTCTACATAACCTCATTTATCATAACTCTACTTATATTGTATCATTTTTCATCACCTAGGCTTAAGATACTTCTAGAAAGTCGCCTTTGTAAAATACCGGGGTGACTTTGACCCACGTCGCGGAAAAAGATTCAAATCATTTATCTCCGATATCTGTTATCCGAAATCGATGTTTAACATTATATCCGTAGCCTTGATCATTATCTAGGTTTTACAATCAATATCTTGTCAAATCTCGATATATTACTTGAATTATCGACATAAAATCTAGCTTCTTGCTTCATCTTGTGATTTTGTTGTCTGAAAACTTCTTAGCCTATTAGAAAAGTCATTTCTAAAAGACTTATAATATCGGCAAGTACATATATTTTTGTTTTTTATTATATTTTAATTGTTATACATAGTGATCATTTAGAAAGTCATTTTAGGTTAAAATTATGGTGACTTTGTCCCAGTATAAAAATTGTGGTTTCCATTTACCATTTTTTGGTTCTCGCATAAAACTGAAAAATATGTATCAATTCTTAAGGACTACCATAACTATCATATAACAAATTAAGCTTACATGATCTCCTACCAATATTCATTCTACAACTTTTTTTTATCTCCTCTAGTTTTCGAGATATCCGCTCTTGAAGGTGTGACATTAAAAAAAACACATTTGCCACCAATTTTTTTCTATTTTTGCTTTCATAACTTTTTAAAAATCTATGGGAAAATCCATGTTGATTATGAGCTTATAGAGCATTAAATTCTCCTCAATTTGATGTATAATTTCACACTTTTACAAATTTCTCAACACCTTTTGCAGCAGCTTTAGTGTTGAGTGTGAAATATCCATTTTTGCAACAATAGACCAATTGACAAAGGAATTTGGAGGGGATGTTTTAAACAACATTTTTGACTTTTCAGTTAGGAGGAGAACATATCAAAAGTCCCCATTTTATGATGCATTATTGGAGAGTTATCAGCCCTGAAAGAGCAAAACATTGGATAAAAACCTGTTACTTTAACAATTACACATCTTCAAGAGCGAATATCTGGGGAACTGTTGGGAATATCACAAAATTTCACAAAACAAAAAGTGTAGAGAATGTATCAAGCTTCATTTTTGAATAGTTAGTTATGCCGGTTGAATGCATTGTTTTCAAGATTTGAGCGTGGAATCAAAACGCTGAAAAATGCAACTTTTAAACCTTTTTTAGGTGGTTTGGTTTGAATCATCATGACTGGCTTTCTGATGAACCTATGCGACGCCATTAAGGAATGGTTTACTACTGTATGGTCGACTGGATCTGTACTTCCTGTATTTACTGATCCTACTTACTTACTTACTTTCATTGGCACTACAGTCCGATGTGGACCTTGGCCTCCTGCACAATTCGCCTCCAATCGTCTCTCCTCTCCGCCACATTCTCCCATCCTCTGATGCCCAACACGCAAATCGGCACTCACATCTCCAGCCATCTCCTCCTGGGCCTTCTCTTCTACGCGTACCAATCATTTTACTTTTTAACAACTATGCGGTAGTCTGCAGTGCTCCATTCTGGACATGCCCCAACCATCTCAAACGTTGCACCTTTAAAACTCGTACAATATCTTGGTACATTATCTATTTACTGACGGAGACGTGAAAATATGGTTCATCTGTAGACCACTGAATAGTATCGTGTTGCACAGAGGTTAAGAGTGCGTTGCAAGCATCTGTATGCTTTAACCAGTCGTCTGAAACAACCATAATCTTTTAGGGGTGTAAATGGAGATCGAAGTGTAAAATTCGCCTTGCCTTCTGGACGATATCCAAGTGGAGCTGGATGTTTCCGCACAGAGCGCGATAGGGATTGTTCAATGGACGCCCTCACTGCCGCGATATTTTCAGGTACCCCACCTTTTTTAGGTTGCCCAGCTTGTTTTCTAGGAAGTGCAGATCCTTTCGACCATACAGTAGTAAGCCATTTCCTAATGGTTCTAGCATCAGGAACTGTCATGAAGATTCAAACCAAACCGCCTACACAAAGCATCTGCGTCGCTACCACATTGTCATTGTTTTTAAAGAACGTTCCAACAATAAAGCCTCGATGCTCACCTTACCACTGCATGATGAACATGAATACTTAAAATGACATAGTTTCCGCCATATAACACCACCACTCTTATTCCACTATTCACCTGCGCACTCTTCACTGATTTGAAAGTAGGGAGTCCATTCTGACCAAACTTTTAGGCTTATCAAAACAGGGAATATGTCGGCCATGATAGCTAAGACAACTAAAGCTGCACTCTTTAGTCAGCTAGTGCTCTATACGATACGTGCAAAATGGATGCAACCCTAAGAAATAAAAATCAATATAAATTTCATGTGGATTGAGAGTAGATTAATCTCTAGTATGATGCATTCAATCTTTTTAATTATTATTTCTTCTACTTAACTCGTTCTTCTACTAATACGTTTTTCTTTTTAGAAATAAAAATGCCATTTATGTCTGCCTGTCACCACATAGAAAGCTTTCCGAAAGACACAATTCCTTGGTAAGTAGTTCCTCACTTTACTTGATTATTGGTTTATATAGTGTCCCAAAAAGGATGTTAGGTTTTTAGAATTACTGTGAAGGTAGTGATTTCAATGTTTCTACACATCCAAGTCTCTATTGTTCAATTAGATTGTCCTATTGTCCAAATTAATCTCACGTTTATTGTCCAATTGAGGATACATCATAATTAGAGATATATTAGGGTGAAGAGTTCTGACTGAGGCCTATAGCTGAATTATGCCACCTGATTGAACGTCTGGCACTTTGAAGCACTGATATGTTAAAAGTCTGAAGTCACTATGTTAAACGTACATACTGCATCAGAATAAGTGCTTGACTTTCAATTCAGTGGTTTTATTCAGCTTAAGACCTTGGTTACAGCTTTTTTCAATAAAACCTTTCAAATTACCAAGTTAAATAAGATGTTCTCTTGAATTGGATAATTTCACATACTCGGAAATGTAAAAATATCAATGTTGTTACAATTGAACTGTTAAATTAATTTGCATTTTATTATTTGTAAAAAATAAATTGGAATTTACAGTTTCAAGAAGTTTTATCGATCATCTGCATTTCTTCACGTGAATTGAAAAGTCCGACGTAGGAAAAGTCCATTGAGAAATAGAATAGAATAAATAGAAAGAATGCTTTATTATCAAGATTACACAATACAATATATATATATATATATATATATATATATATATATATATATATATATATATTATATAATATTATATATATATATATATGAAAACTCATTAAGACACGCTACACTACTGCAAATAAGTATTTTACAGATATCAAAGAGAGCGCTGAAAAGAATGAAGTTTTTGATCCTTGAGGTGTCCTTATGCGCGTCTCTCCTCTAGGAAATACTGGAATGAAGTGCATCTAACGGGTGATTATCATAGAACATAGTCTCATGAACTTATATCAATGTGATGACAATTTAGTCGGTGTGCTACATACTATTAACTCGCCTCCTACAGGAGAAAATGCATAATTTACTTTTCCAAATAAAGCATAATTACAATACTAAATTACACTATAATATTGATTTCTGATTTTGTCCATTATTTTGATTCCAGGTGAACCTATTGTACTGCATCATAAAAGCGGAAGAAGGAGGTGAAATCAACTTGCCGACTGTTTAGCTGTGGTAAAAGCTATCAAATCCATGAATCCAGGAACCTATTCAATTCTCAAGAACATCTCTGTCATAATGTGGTCGGACCCGTTCACCAAGGAAGGTCGCAGTAATCAAAGCATTCATTTTACTCCTATTATCAAGTAATTGAAAGCTTTGAGGATCGAAATAATTTCTTGAAATATGTTAACTATTTCATGATTCAATGTGATTTCTTGACTATTGACATTTTAAATTATGGGACATCATGCAATTTTAGGCATTTGCCTGATGCAAATGGTTGAGCATTGCCCATATATTGTGATGAAGAAAAATTTGTTTCAAATCACTTCAATGAATATTAAGATTCAAGCATTTTGATTATACAGATTCAAGCATGGGAAGCGGTAGTTTTTGTCTCAAGTTACATATTATACATAATTTAAGATTTTTTATTTTTTCCTGTTTCATTATTATGTAAGTTCTGCTGAAATTAACACATGTGGTTTATTGGCTAAAATTACTTCCCACTATTTTACATTAATTTCTTCCAATTTATCGAATTTCAAAGTTTTTTAGCTTCCTCAACACCTGTCAACTCAAATTTTACTTGAATTTTTATTGCAATCTCTAGGCTTTTAAATTTCTAATAATGTATACAAATAGGTTTGAATGATAAATCATTCTATTCAAAAATTACATATCACTATACTGAGATTTGCTTTGCTTTTACTTGCTTTGCTTTTTCAAACTGGTTGTACTGACATTAGGACAGAAAATTTGTGCATCGCACATTAGCGAAAACTTTTGCATGTAGATAATAGAATAGAATAAATATAAAGTATGCTTTATTATTCAAGATTACACAATACAATATATATATATAAAAACTCATACAATTTACAGCTTGATTGAACAATCGCTAGCCGGAAAAATTCAATAAATTTTTTTTCAGTCAAACACAAATCTTACAAATGCGTAGAACAAATTATTATCTAAAAATCAAATTTATTAATTCCGAACAAAAGCTCATATATATTAATCAAATAAAATTACCAACACAATGTTCTCCCATGAAAATCATACCTAATGCTGCGATAGTAACTACTCAGATTAAGGAATACAATAAAGGAACTTAAACAAATTACAAACATCTTATCTCAAATAAATTAATCATTCCATCAAATAAGGTATTTTGTCCTGCCTTACCAGTTTGAACCATGAGCCTAAAAATAACCTAGTAACTTACATTGTAATATGCCTGTAATCCCATACCTGAGCTCCGTGACACAGTACAGCCCTTTCGCAAGCTTTAAACCATTTACATTTAGCTGGAAAGTCTACCTCAGCATTATTAAAAATGCCTCTCCATGCCAAGTTCAACCCCAGATTCGCCTTCTCAGATTTACCTTCACTTGAGCTTCAAAATTCAGTTTTGATGTCAGCACTACTAATACCCAATGAAAATAATATTGTTACTATTATATATTTCATAAAAAGCTCATTCAGCAATAAATACAAACTTATTTTATTAAATGATTTTTAATGTTTTGCAGGACAAATTCTGACATTTTACAACATTCTACAGCACATAGAAGACTGGCTTATGATGGCGAAAGACTTTTGAAGGCGGTTACCTTGATTGGGATCATATCTATTAAACCTTCGAATCCTGCACTCAAAAGTAAATGTGATACCATTCAAATGGAATAAGATTGATTTGAATTGGAATTTGTTATTCCTGTATCATAGTGCATTTTTCTACTAGTTACCCTACGTATTGTACATTATTGTAATAAAGCACTAGCTGTTCCATAGTAGAAGTCTTTGAAATAAAAGGTTTCTTTTCAAGTTAGTGTCACATTTTATATTTTTTATCCATTGTATACCGTATATCCATTTAGTTTTAGAACATTGTATTAACACTACTATTGTTTCAAAAAGAGTCTGAATGTAATTAGAATATGATTCTATCGTATGATTCTTCAACGAATCCATCATAACTTACAAAAACCACAGCATTTGTTCTATTTACTTGTCAATAATCTTAGTTGCAGAAGCATTTGTATTTCCAAAACAAATTTGGTATTAATTATGAAGTATGAGTAAAGACATATTCGCCTACAAGACATAATTATTATTCGTTGAGCATTGTTCTGATGCTTCACTCCAACTGTACTTCTTCCACTACGAACTACTATACTCGCGTACTTACTAATAATAGTAAAGAGAAATAGAATAACATTTATTATCAGGCCTACATTTTTCTATTGCACTACCATAGAGGATAGAACAGAAAATATTGTTATTTCCTACTATGGTATGGTAGCCTACTCATCAAGCTAAATTTCAACCAATAAAATACAGTACAACCACAATCACGTACAAACATAGAAAAATGCGACTCAATAGAACGTATATTTTATTCTATATTCGATATATGGCCGATTTTCATTGGGCCATAGTGACGAATATGTTGGTCTTGATCGAAATTAGCCTTGTTAATTAAAGCTACTGGATGTTACTTAGTTTACAACCAAAATTAAAGCATCTCAGCCTCTATAGCTGGATAAATTAATCGTTGAATAAAATATTAAGGAAACATAGAAAGTAAAATAATAAGAGAAATAAGGAATGCTTTAAGCTCCGTTCACACCAAAGTTAATAACTTAATCCTTACCGGTATAGATTCTATTAGATTGAAACGGAATTAACAAAACTTGACTTCACTTATAATGTTCATCATGTGTATGATAAGTTATGTTCAATCTAATAGAATCTATAAGGATTAAGTTAATAACTTTGGTGTAAACGCATCTTTAAGTTACTTCTGACACAGTGTTTGATGAGATGTAGAAATATCGATTACCTATCATAATGAAAACACAAAGGTGCTGTAGTCAACATCATAATGTTGATAGTTGACAATTTATGTGTTACCGAGTTGCCTATGCTTACCGTAGTTGACCAAATAGAGTTAGGGCCAAGCCTAACGAAGCGTTTGAAACAAGTCGGCAAGGCAGAAATATCTCCGATTGGCTGATTATCAGGCCAATTCCCGAACGCAAACCCTATCTGCCAATCGGACAGCTTCCTGTCTGTCGTGCCGACTGAAAATATACTCATGTGGCTTGGCCCTTAGTTGTGTTTATTAAGCATAGGATTACTGTACCATATTGTTCGGGTCAAAAACAGGCACTGGTCAACGTCGGGGAAGGGGGGTGTATTCCATACGCCCAGACCTCATTTTTGTTGAGATGATTTTAGAAGATGAAAGAGATTAAAGTTGATCCTTTTTATTGGAGATGATAAATTTATTATATCTCCTGTGAAGTTGATCAAAAAAGGCGTATTAGATTGAAAAGAGCAATTAACCATATTATTTGAAACCAAAAATGGTTTGGAATCAGTCGAGCGGTCCTTTTCATTAATTAACGTAGATACCGTACTTACAGAAACTGTAATGTAATCATTTTTTGTGGAATTACCTATAAAATCTTTTTCCTGCTCGCCTGAGGGCTTGAAAACCCATTATAATTCAGGAATATAAATTATGGGAAGTTTTGAATTGTAGGCTACACCATTACTACATATTATTTGCACATTTGAAATTTCATTGGATAAAAAGTTAGCGCGAAGTAGCGCTATTGGGTGGACTGGAATGAGCGGGAAGTTTTAAACTAGCGTATTCTATTTTTCATAGCGACGACAGTTCAATCACTCAGAAACTTTATTCTGCAGAATTCGATCACATTATTATGATATCCGGCTCTTTTACCGTTTCTGTTCAAATACAGATATAATTAAATTCTGAAAAAAATTGCTCGTGTTCGCGGTGCGTAAATCTGTACGCACCTCTAAGTGGGTCGTCCACTAGAACCGTTTTCGTCCGAACTTGCATCGGCCGAAAACTACCGAACTCGTCCGAACGATCCCCAAACAAAGAAAGCTATAGACGGTAATGTCTAAAAATTATTTCATTGTTTCAAAAATACATTTTAAATCAATTATATGACTTGTGTACTCAAATATTTTGATAGAATGAAGAAAAACAATGGCGGCTGAGAATTGTTAGTCTACTTTTGTACAGTCACTCTCAAAAGTAAAAATAAAATATTCTGGAAAACGGACAACATTGCAAAGCGAGAGAGAGATAGCGCTATTTGTTTTGTTGTATGATAGAAAAGGACAGCAACAGTATTGTCAATTGTACACTGCCATTATAACGTGGACCTCACTATAAATGTAGAGCTGCGTACAGACTAAGGGTGTGATTACATTGAATCCCTAACATATCACTATTTATCTATATAAGATTCATGAGCTGACATCATAGAAAAATTCTTTCTATTAATATTACTTATTACAATAGGTAATAACAATAGAGAATACTGCCCGTGGAGCTGGTGCCAAATACTGTAATAAGGTAAGTTGATCACAGTAATAATCTAAATAAAGGTATATTACCTTGACAACTGTAGCTCCTCAATACTGGAGACTCCTCTTGGTCTGGATATCCTCCAGTATCTGCCTGAGTTCCTCATCCTCGAATCGGCCCTCCAGACTGGGGATGAGCGCCTTGGCCTCCTCGGGGGTCTCCGGACACAGATTCGCAATCGACGCCAGCTCGAATTTGTGCAACTTCTTCTGGGTCAGCAGGTTTCGCACGGCTGCTATCGTTTCCTTCAAAATAAAATCAACAATAAATTTTGTTTCTCTCACAATTAAAATAATTTGAATAAACTTTTTTGACCGAGCGAAGTGAGGTCTAAAGATTCAAGTCGACGGTTTTGCATTTCTCTTTATGTTTATATGTTACGCATTTACAGCGAAACGCAGCAATAGATTTTCATAAATGTTCCTTTTTGAATTGGGCAATGGGCAATGTGCCCAGCTCCATAATACCTCAACTTGTCAAGCAGAATCCACGAATCTACACACTCGAAAGCTCGACTCAAGTCACAGAAGGTGGCTTGAGTGAAGCTTCGCTGCTCGAATGACTGCAGTACCCTTCTCGCCACTTTTTAAAGAGCATCCACTGTGGACCTTCCCCTCCTAAAGCCAAATTGACACTCATTCATTAGTTGGAACTCCTCGAAATGCTCAGATAACTGTATGTACATAATCGTTTCCAATATTTTGGCCAAGACCGGAACAATAGAAATAGGTCTATAGCTGCTTGGGCAGTTCTTGTCACCTTTTTTATAAATGGGCACAACCCTCGCCTTCTTCAGCTCTTCAGGGAACACTCCTTCCTTAAGACACTTGTTTAAACAGTGAGTCAGAGGGTCCACTATACTATCAATTATCTCCTTCAATAAATTAACAGATACTCCATAGACGTCCCTGCTACTCGAAGTCTTGAAACCTTTTACTATACTTATAACCAACTCAGGCAACACCTGACAGAAATTGAAACATTGTGGCAAACTTGGCCCGTTGATTGCTTGCATATCAATTCTAAAAGTGCTGGGTCCATCCACAGAGGCTCTGATTTCTCTAACTGACTGAATGAAAAAGTTGTTAAGTGTCTCCGGTTGCATAGTTATTGTCCATCTTGATTCCTTGGCTACATTATTTATTGTCTTCCAGGCAGCCTTACATTTATTTTTTGAGTTTTCAATGGAGTTCTTATTATGTAACCTTTTAGCCTCTCTTATAGCGATTTTATACTCATTTCTACATTTGATATACGCTAGTCTAGTATCTATAGTTTGATATTTGTCATGTATAGTAATATTAAATATTCTGGTAGTTAATTATATTTCTTCATAACCTATAAATGATCTGGTAATCGTGCAGAATTACAGATATTTGCTTTGCCTAATGACGGACAAGGATAATAGCAAGCCAATGTTATTATCAGGTGCTAACTTTACAACGTCAAACTCACTATAAAAAACCAGAAACTAATGCCACAGTAACCAATGAGAGAAGCGGAATAAGTCATAGATCAGCCGTTGATCACGGATTTCAATATTATAACTGTATGATTTGGAAGATGTTTCTATTTTTCCAACATACTTGAGTCAATCATTTTTTCGGGTAGAAAAGGATAGCGCTATCTGCTTTGTCAAATGATAGACAATGGTAGCAACACCCATGTTAATCAAGGGCTGCCATTATAACCTGGACCTCACTATAGTCTGAGCGTAACCAAACACAAGCTGCGTCGCCGAGTGAGCAAGTATAGCCGTTTTCACACTCACCGTTTGTCGGCCGACACTCAGAATTTACTGTCCTCCGATTGGCTAAGAATCAGCTGTTGGTGAGAATTGACCAATCAGAGGAAAATTCTGAATGTCGGCTGACAATCGATAAGTGTGAAGATGGTCTTTTTCAAATATTCATTTATTCATATGCAAATACAATGCAGGTAAAAACAACAGGCATTTTCCCAAAACTGCTTCAAACCTTAATTTTGGAACACACAGTCTTAAGGTTATGTTACTTACGTTACTTAACTGATAACTTAATTCGCACACAATTTTGAGTCCAAATAACTGATAGTCGGCCGACATTAATCGTCACGACACCAAGAATGTCCTCCGATAAACTGCGAATCAGTTGAGATCCGTATAATTCCCGGTCTTCCCGTCCTGTGGACACCCTGAGAGAATTAGTCAATCGGAGGATAATGACCGCTTTCACACTTGGGCTCAACTCACACTTACGCAACTCAGGTCGAGAAGAGACTCGACTCTAGTCGAGAGCATGTGTTTCCAAATGGTGACACTCAGACCAGGGACACTATGACCTTTCCTTGTTTGTATATCTATTATAATTTAATCTCTGTTAAGAAAAATCTGTCCAATTTTAATAAAAATATCTCTGTACATTCACATTACACTAGACATAAGGATGATATAACTAGACCTACAGTTAGATTGACTAAAACTCTGAAAAGTATCTACAAATTCGCATGTTTAATCTTCTACCAGATAATGTTAAGCAGTTACCATTGTAAACGTTTTGTATTGCTGTTGATAAATGGTTCAAGTCTGAAGCTTTCTATTCTGTAAATGAGTACCTAGAATATTTTAATGTGTATGTGTAAATTTGATTGTTTGATATAGCTTACCTTGTGATATTTTACATATTATTGACAAAGCCTATTGCTTACATTTTGTTATGTTGTTTTATGGCCAATAAATTTCTTGATCTTTGACCAGTCGATTCTAATCTCCTCGACGTCACCATTTGCAAACACAATGCTCTCGACTAGAGTCGAGTCTCTTCTCGACCCGAGTCGCGTTAGTGTAAGTTGAGCCTTACCGATTTTTTGAAGGCAGGGCACGACAGGACAGAAAGCTCTCAAATTGGGTGATTGGGTAAGCGTATCGACGACCAGAAAACCAGAGAGCTTTTTGTATTGTGTCGTTCCGTCGAGAAATCGTTTAGTGTGAAAACGACCAATCTGGGTGTCATGAAAGGTAAATGTCGGCCGACAATCGTTACGTGTGAAAACAGCCATCAAAAACAGAATTGAATTGCTTTGCGTTTTGAGTAGCGCCAGTGTGATTGAAGCATTTTCAAATACTGGGGAAATATACAAACTTAATTAGAATACATACTAATTATTGAACAAAAATAAAAATTACTCGAATACTCAGGAAACTTCTGCTATGAAAAATATCGACAAGAAGGTGGACGGACAGCTCAAAGGAGATTCGATGAGAGATAACTTACTATGCAGACAATATTACCATGGAGAAATGATAAGAAGATATACCATGGCATAAGTCTTTAATATGTCAAATTTCAAGAGTTCTTTTGTTAACTCATGTCGATTACTGTCAACAACTGTCTATTATTACTGTATTATCGGCGTGAGAGTGTATTGAACGGCACAGTATGAGAGACTATCAGCTTCATATAGCTTAACGAGAAAGAACTACTAGGACTATCGGTTTCAGTTAACAGTGAAATTTGCAACATAAACGTCCTATACCATGGCATATCTTCTTATGCGATCTTTTATCTATGATATTACGGGTCGATACCAAACGAGGCAAACGATAGGAGAGTCCTGCGTCAGTCGAGGCCAGCGACGGTAGCGGACGGTTTCTATCGTCATAGAAATTAATTTAAAATGAGCTATTGGAAGAACCCTTACATCAATAAAATATAAAAGTTAGAGAACAAAATTTAACCGAGATAATTAATACAATGTGCCTTTAAAACAGAAATAATTTATAAGTGGAATTACAGAAATCGTTCACTCTATAGTAAGCCTTTGCAGCAAGAAAGCTGTAAAAACTCTTTTTCATTAATGAGGTATGTGGAACGCCAACATTTTTCTGAGTCTAGTGAGTTCTATTATTATGAATGGATCAAGGAAACAATTTAAAAGACAAACCACAAATGTTGGTACCTTATTTTTGAACTTGCGGAATCGTTCGGTGTAGGTGTCGGTTTTCTGGAAGACGTTGGAGAAGCCCTGCTCCTCCTCGGCACTCTCGTTCTGCTGCTTGCGGTGTGCAATCAGCATATGAACCTCACTGATCAGCAGCGTCTCTGCGTTCTCAAACTCCTTGGGAAACTGCAGGTCGGCTGCGTCCTCTTCGGTCAGGTCTACACTGCCCGCCGCCATTTTTAATCTACAAATCAAAGAGAACTTCTTTAGAAACAATTATCAGTGTTAGGTAAGTATTGTTACAATATGTGTAATCTTATCTAAATTCGGGAGAGGAATAGCACAAGGCTACCTTATGTTTTCTCTCCCTATCATTTTGATGATGTACTTATTGTATGAATCAATGGTGTAGACTGAAAAAGACACAAGATTGGCTTGTGGGTGGTATAAAATTATATAATAGTTTACCTCTCCATGTAAGAATAGCTCCTTTCAATGAATATAAGTTAGACTTCAAAGGTGTTTGAGAAGAAACCTTTCTACTCTATTGCTGAATGAAACTGAGTTTGACATGTAGGCTGTGATTCTTGAGTTGAACTGTGATATGGATGTTTTTTGAATGTATGTTTCTTGTTTGCTGTGCTTTGTTTTCTGTCTGTATTGTCTGTTTACAATATTATTTTAGCTGTTGACTTTGTTTTGTGACACCCAACTGTTGATCTTGACTAGAGATTTGATAAAAATGTGATGTTTCTAAAACTGTAAGACTGAACTGAAATTGAGTAAACAATAACTTAGGAATAACTGAAAATAATTAATTGATTGATATTGTTCTATGTCTAACAATATTTAATTATTATTATTTCTTATTCTTTTTATTAAAAATACTCTATGTTTGAACCAAATTATTGAGTTAATAAAATTTGTAATAAATAATTAATTGATTGATATTGTTCTATGTCTAACAATATTTAATTATTATTATTTCTTATTCTTTTTATTAAAAATACTCTATGTTTGAACCAAATTATTGAGTTAATAAAATTTGTTTATTTTATTATTTAATAAAGAATAAATAATCAATCTATTGTATCAGTACTTTGTAAATAATCGTAGCTCATATGCTTTATGTAATCAACATGTCTTTAGTCTGTATTTTGAAATGTTGCATTGTTTAGTCTTCTAATATTGTAAAAAAATCTTTAGTAGGCGACTGTGGTCTTGGCTCTTTTGGGACAGTCCTACACTGACGGCACAATTTTGAATCTACAAAATCAAGGAGGAATATTTTATAAACAATTGTGGCATTGTTGTCTTTATTCGTACAAGAAAAATGTTTAGTACGTGACTGTGAGAAACAATTCTTTAGAAACAAATATTACTGTTGGATAAGTATAAAGTAAGTAATGTTACAGTAATCAATCTATTTCGAATTTTATTCAATCCAATTCACAATATTTACAAATTATGAGAAATAAAATCATACAGCTTAACAATATTAGAGTAATAAGTTATATTATAAAGTAGGCTTACATAAAAGTCTAATTTATTAAACAATAACTTCAGACAAGAATTCGAACATGCTAAATCAGGACTAATTTGTGAATTTGGATAGAAAAATACTGCTTGCTGATAGTACAAAAACTCTACGTCTGCGAGCAGGAATGAGTATCTGATAATTTATTAATTTCTGGAGAAGTAGAAAAATAGAAAAAGAAGGAAGAAAGAAAAATTGGCAACCAATCACTCACACATTCACACTAACCATGCTCACTTTTCAAATCCGGCTCATTTTCCCAATGCATAACCACCATTATCTGTATTTTAATATGAAACCACATTGAAGTGGTAGATAGTCCGGCATAAGACCTCTGAGCCATCCAAGAACTTTTGTTTTAAAAACAAGTCGATTTTGTGTTCTCTTAATTTCAAGAGGAATATTGTTGAAAACTTAGGGCCGAGAAATACAAACGATTTCTGGAAACAAGTGGTATACGATTTAGGAAGACCACCTCACAGTCACAGTCAATACGCGCACAGCTACCATGTATCAGTACTCTGTAAATAATCGTAGCTCGAATGTTTCATGTAATCAACATGTATATTTATTCTGTATTCTGAAGTGTTGCATTGTTTAGTCTTCTAATATTGTAAAAGAATCTTTAGTAGGTGACTGTGGTCTTGGCTCTTTTGGATCAGGTCTACACTGCCCGCCGCCATTTTGAATCTACAAAATCAAAGAGGAATACTTTATGAACCATTGTGGCATTGTTTAGTCTTTATTCGTACAAGAAAAATGTTTAGTACGTGACTGTGAGAAACAATTCTTTAGAAACAATTATTACTGTTGGATAAGTATAAAGTAAGTATTGTTACAATAATCAATCTATTGAATGAATGAATGAATGAATTTTATTTGCCAAAAACAAAATACAAAAAAGCTTTACAAAAAATAAATATAAGTATATGCTACTGCACTTAAACCAAGATACATACATTTATTTAATTAGATATAATAACGAAATGATATCCTTTACATTACAAACAATAGTTTTAAAATGAAGATTCAATTTATGATCACATGCATAAGTACAGTAGGTGAGGCAAAAACACCGGCAAAAGGAAGATTCCTTGTGCGCCAGTGTGAGTCGTAAATCAGCTTAATCAGGGATGTAATATATAAACTTGAATCTAGCGTATGAAGTGTTCGAAAATATAATTTATAATATGAAGTTGATTATTGTATAAAAGTCAACGATTGGAAATAATTCAAGTTTAGCCATGCCTCCATGGCTCTTTTTCTGTGTTTATTATTTCGGAAATTATTAAGTGGAAATTCACTTTCTAGTACATTTATGAATTTACTGCTAATGTAGTAAAGTTGCCTTCTATTGTATCAGTACTCTGTAAATAATCGTAACTCAAATGCTTCATGTAATCAACATGTCTTTATTCTGTATTCTGAATTGTTGCATTGTTTAGGGCCGGTTTCCGAGCTCGGGATTCATCTAGGTTCTAGACTTCAAACAGCTGGAGTCAGAAAATTGGCTTTCCGAAACGTGGCGTAGTCGTAGTCATAGTCACATTTAAATTAAATTTCGAAAAACTAGAAAATTGAACACAAAATAAAATAAAGAGAAAATAGTGTAAAGTTTCAGCTATTTTGAATTATTTGGGAATGTTTAATTTTGTTTCCAATTATAGAAATGAGAAAATAAAGATTGTCATAAGAACTGCGACTACGCCCCGTTTCGGAGTCAGAATTTTCTGACTCCAGCTGTTCAAAGTCTAGAACTAAGCTAAATCCCGAGCTCGGAAACCGGCCCTTATGCCCGGCTGCAGAGTCGTTACATAAAACCAATCATAGCTATGTGAGCCATAGTTTAAAATCACTGACATAAATGGTTGGTCGTTGTACAGTCGTTTGCCGAAGCTCATTTAGTTGTATCTCGAATTAGCATCACACATAAGTCACACTGCAGCTCTATTCACTTTTTTCCGTACATGCTTCTATCCAACCAATGTCTTGGCATCGGGCAAAGTTTCAATCGACATCACTGTGAACAGACTCAAAAGACCTCAAATAAAATTGATAACCAATATGTCGACTCTTGGTGTTTGGCAAGATTTCTCACCATATTCAGCGATTTGGAGGTTATAAACAACTTGAAAAAACTAGGGAGAGAAAAAATAATTTACTTATATACAGATGATTTTTCTTTAAAAACAAGCTACCTATCACAACTCTAAAATGCATCTGGCGGGAGTAGATATTGGATTTAACAGCACGACTTCGGGCCCATAACTTAACTGACCGTTTTTAGCTATTGGAGACATAAATAAGCTCTTTTTGACGACTGTGCAACGAAATCATGTGTCTAATAGGGCGTTTTTAGTTTTTGAGAGCTATAGTTTACTTTGACATCCGTGCAACGAAAAGTGGAGTTATGGCTTCATAAATAAGTTAAATGCCTAATTTTATCTTTATGTGACGACTCTGCAACCGGGTATAAGTCTTCTAATATTGAAAAAAATCTCTTGTAACTTAGGTGACTGTGATCTTGACTGTTTTGGATCAGGTCTGCACTGCCCGTTGCCTTTTCGAATCTACAAAATCGGGCAGAACCTATTTAGAAACAATTGTAGCATTGTCTGGTCTTTATTTGTACAAATAACATGTTTAGTTGGTGTCTGTGGGAACCACACATTTTTGAAATGACTGGGTGAGCAACCCCTGATGTTTATTTTGATGAGCTAGATATTGACTGAATAATATAGCAAAAATAACATTTGAATTGTGCGTGAGTAATGAGACAGATGATGAGAAATGTGTGTATCTTTATTCTTTATTGATTGATACAATAAAGCTGGGTTTACACCAAAGTTATTAACAAAATGTTAATAACTGAATCCTTATAAATTCTATTAGATTGAACGGAACTTGACAAACACATATGTTTATCATGTGTATGATAAGTTATGTTCAATCTAATAGAATCTATAAGGATTAAGTTATTAACATTTTGTTAATAACTTTGGTAACCAGCTTAAGTGCATCATCAAAATGATAGGGAGAGAAAAAATAAGGTAACCTTGTGCTATTCCTCAAAAAACAAACTTAATATTTTAAAAGCACAGCTAAGATAGATCTATACACAGATATTTCTAAAGCTTTAGGCGGATTCCGCACAACTATAAAGCAATTTTTAAACACATACCAAAATAATAGTTTTTAGAGGAGTTCGGCTCTTGGTTAACCACACAACGTATCGCATCGATAGCTTATCAGTAGGCCTAAGACCATAATCAAATCGCCCCTAATATGATAGTGAACGCAAACAGAATGAAACGTAGTTCAGCTATAAATTTGAACCTACTTGTTGTTATAGATCGATTTAAGATGGGAATCTAGCTTAAAACACGCTGGAGACAAACCAAGATTTTCAGCCGGGCTGGTGACCCGAGTGAGAAATTAGTAAGGTTGTTAAAATATGGTTGCCGGCTGCTAGAATTTGGCGACACTACAATAATATATCTCGCCGACTCTTGCCAATTTTTTTTGGTCATTTGCATCTTTAATAATGTACAGAGTATGACTATTATAGAGTTTGTGTTAACAACGCACACTACATAGGAATGCCTGGTCAATGATTTAGATAGGTATTGGAAATTTATAAGCCTAATAACAGATTATAGAGAAACAATAACATAAGTATTATATACGCTATTGTTTAGAATTGTTATTCTTACGCTATTGTTTCTCTATGAACAGATGTTCCCCGAGGCTTCCCAACCTGCTCGGACATGCCTAGCGTTTGCCGAGACTTGTTGAAAAATCTATTACAAACCTATGATAATACAATAAATATGGGTTCAAATAATTTAAGAGAAAACCTTTCAAGGAATTCAGGAAAATATGAATGGTTTTTATTAAAAACTAATATGGAAATTGAAGCACTTCTTATAGGTTATGTGAGATTGAGATCAAAGTATACGGAATTATAATGCTTCAATTGAAGATTCTATAGACAATGAGTTATTGAATTACCTTTGGATAAGATGTCTTGACTTTAAAAAAGAAGGATCGCAGCAAAGCCAATAAAAATTATTTAAATTGTGTAGAGACAAGATTACTGTACAACGATCGCCAAGCAAAATGCAAATTGAAAGCGTACACAGGTTAACCAACAATGCAACAAAAGAATCGTAAAGTAGATAAACCGTTTTCTATGAAACCTTGTTTTTTATGATCAATTCAATTGTATGATTATTTATGAATAGTAATGATCCTTGAAAAATTTGATTACAACTCATTGATCAATTTCAACATTTCTTTTGGTCTTCAAACTTCAAACGTTCAAAGAAATAAACTTTATTTCCAGTTTACTTTACTCCAGCTGGCGACGCATTCCAGCTGATTCCAGCAGAAGGGTCCCAATGCAACATAACCTTAAAAAAGTAAACAAACACTGGAGGATACATAACCTGAAAATTAAAAAACTAAACAGAAGATGAGTCAAAAAATGATATTGAAATCTATTTCAAACATTGAGGAAGTCACGACAAGATAGTACAAAAATAGGAGAGCAATATAACTTGCTGAAATTAAACGTTGTTTTAGTTTTAAAAGCAAAGTTTCCAAAGTCTTATAACATTTTACAATACGGTGATGGTACTGTGTATGATTTTTGTTTAATTAATATTATTAAATAATTTTATTGAAATAAGATAGCTTCTATATTATTCTACCCATTGATCCAATATTATGGGTAAAGGATGCAGATTTAGGTATAAAGACTACCGCATTAACTAGTGATTTTATTTCTCTGGACTGTCATATTCTGGTTATCTTCAGATAATCAATTACATGACATGAATGTAACTTACATCAACAAATAGAAGCAGAAACTCTAAATATTAATACAATCACTTCTCCAAACACAAGATTAGGGTTATGCACTAGTGTCTCATTTTCAAACATTTGAAACTATTAAAGGATAAAGTTTCAAACAAATTCATTAATCATCATAATAAAAAGGGTTCTGGATGCGATAAGGTGACTGGATAACATCTTCAGAATAAAACCTAGGTTTTGGCTCACTGATAAGCATAATGTCTTCTTTGAACTTTGAATGAACTCTTTAGACATCTAATAGCCCACACTTGAAGCAATCAATTCAGCCCTGCTGTTGAAATATAAAGTATCAATATTTTAAAGTATTAATTATTCATGGAAGTACATTAGTGATTAGATAAATTCATTGGAAGTTTCTTTAGTGACAATAACTTTCATTCACTATCGAATTGGAATGAGTTGTCATCAGTCAGATTTATAAGAGAAAGTTTTATCCTAAAAGTAACTATAACTAGAATTTTAGTTTATGTTTCTATGCCAATTTTACCCAGGAGAAACAATTATTGTTAAGGTACTTGCAAATAACTTGGACATATTTCTTACTTGGTGACAGATATCTCTATTTCAAAGTGTAATATTTATCAAACTGACATCTATTCCAATTTCTCTACAAAAATCCACACTTCTTTAACCACTACTAATAATGCTTTCGATTTTTTATCAGTTTTTCAAATATTCGTTTGAAATATTCTGATACACAAATGTTACGTATCAAACTATGGTTCGATTAATAAGCCATAATAAATTCGTTAATTATTGTTTACAAAATTATACAAATGATTACAAAGATGTTAATTTGTCAATTTAAAATAAAATAAATATTTGGCTCATAAATAAATAAATAACTTCTAATCTATGAACAGTAATTCATCAATCATTGGTTTGACACGAGCAAAATGGTAAATAAACCTAGATGAACTGAAACCGAGAGGAACTGACACCCTCCCGGTGAGAGTATAAAAGCAGAGCTGCAGCAGCCTGGGACTTCATTTGCGTCGAGACAGTGCTGAGAGAATGATGTTGAAGTGAGAGCGAAAATACTTTCAAGTTTCTTTCAGTTTCTGAGCTCAAATAGTTGATTTTATGATTCTATAGTGTAATTAATTTGATAGTTTAGAGGTTTTATTAATGATCGTGATCCAGTTTGTGTTTTAAGACAAGATTTTTTAAGCCTTGGGACTCAAGGTTAGTCGGTTTCTATTTTTTTATAAGTGAATAATTTTGGTTTTGTGCATGCACTTATCAGCTCAGACCTTTTGAAACTTCAATACAATTTCAACTATTAAATATGTGATGGATAATTTTTAATAAAAATATTTTTCCAATATTTTTGATTCTTTTGAACTGAAATTTTTCAGTCATCATCATTATTAGTATAGGCCTACAGAATTATTAAGAAACTAGCCAATTTTTTTTCATTCATTGTTTCATTATTGCTACTTCTCTGTAAATTTCCAGATTATTAGTTCTTTAGAATTTATCAATACTATGAAATTTGACTATTAATGAATTTTTTTCCAATTGAAAAAATAACTCAGTTTCAATTTTGAGATCTTCAAATACAGGAATCTATTTATTATACTGTATCATGCAATTGATTTTATTTTTCAAACCTACCTTTAAATTTACCAAAAATTATATGTAGCAGCTTAGTTGCAGTCCATGAATTAATTAACTATTTGATTTAATAAGTATTATCATTATTATTATAAATAAAACTATTCTTTTTCTGAATTAATTTTTACAAAAATTACATTCTTATATTTTGAATCGGCATGATAATTAGATTGATATGGAATCACTTATATATTTTCCTAAATTAATATCTTATTTGGTCTAACGAACTTTTAAGAATCTTTATTTTAAATAATTTTTTATCTTATTTGATTCTTTTGATGTTAAACTAATGCAAGTTTGAACTATTTTTTTTATTCTTTTGATGTTAAACAAATGCAAGTTTGGACTATTTTTTAAAAATTATTATAAATTGATAGTTTTTTAAATTGATAGTTTTTCATGTTCTATTTTCACATCGAGTCATACCAATCATAATTTATTCATCAACTAGCACTAGATATATCTTCCTTGATATTATAGTGACCCTCATTGCTCCTTTGATTGAATAATGTACTACATTCATTGCATTCAAAATTATTATTATTATTCTGTAGTCAACGGATCTATAAATAACTATAGAGCAAGATTAAATTTTCATTTTTCTAATTTTTGTTTATTTGAACAAGATTGAGGAAAGTATATTTATTCAATTCAGTTATATCAATCACAGTTGAAAGGTGAATTAATTATGGATAAAATTATTAATCAATATTTGTCTTTTTCAACAGGATTGATGAACAACTAAAGAAAAAGTTGTGGAGATACATGTGAATTATTATGGAGATGCCACCAGTGCTATTCAATGCATTGGAGAGCAGCTCTACTACCAAAGTGGAGATATGGATCGCTGGATGTGGTATGAGATTATCTGGAATTTATATTTTCATTAGTCTAGACAGGATAGAATTCTCTAACACTTCCCTATTCTAACACAGATATCAAGCTAGGGCCGGGATGTTTATGGTGGTTACTATTATGACACAGTTCATCCCGACCCTTTCGGCAGTGCCATGTTCTATCCGGTTGGTTCTGAGTCCAATGGGTGCTTTCAAGTTAGAGTCAACTGACCTGCAGATCGCATTTCCGCGTGCCAACAACTGGACGAACATGTGCTACTGTTAGATTGTGGTTTATGGATGGCTGTGGAGTAAGAAAATCACCTTGAATAGGGTTTGAGTTGTCAGGGTCCCTGTAGGATATTTGCAGTTGTCAGTCGACTATTACATTTCTGATCAGTGCCCTTTGTGGTGGTGCCACAGCTTTTTCATGATGGTTGCGGGCTCAGTACAGCACTAATTTGATGAGCAGGTGGTACTGTTACACTGTGGCCTGGTCTGACTTGTTCTATGAGACTGGCGATGCAAATATTAGATTGTAGTGCCTTCAGCAAACTTAGGGATGGGGGTGTGAGAATTATCTGTCTTAAGAATTAGAATTAAGAAAAATACGTTTATATCTGAGGCTGGAGTGATATTAAGTATAGTCTCTAGCCTTTGCTAGTTGGCGGGGTTAAGCCTCTAGCCTTTGCTAGTTGGCGGGGAAGGGAAAATATAGCCTCTAGCCTTTGCTAGTTGGCGGGGTTAAGCCTCTAGCCTTTGCTAGTTGGCGGGGGATGGGAAAACGAAGCCTCTAGCCTCATCTACAGTCTTAAATTGCATGCATTTTAGTTTTAGTATTTAGAAAATACAAATATAAGTTGAGAATTAAGATTGAAGTATGTGAAATATAGCCTCTAGCCTTTGCTAGTTGGCGGGGTTAAGCCTCTAGCCTTTGCTAGTTGGCGGGGGATGGGAAAACGAAGCCTCTAGCCTTTGCTAGTTGGCGGGGTTAAGCCTCTAGCCTTTGCTAGTTGGCGGGGTGAAGCCTCTAGCCTTTGCTAGTTGGCGGGGTGAAGCCTCTAGCCTTTGCTAGTTGGCGGGGAGAATGGAAATCACCGCTATCTTGTGATAGCCTTGGGTTAATCTTAGTTTTAACATAATTTTAAGTCTTAACTTGCATGCAATTTACTTAATAGGTGACACTTCCCCATCGGTAGGGGAAATGCACAAGGTATTTTGCATCAAAGAGGGTGTATCACCCTTGGAGATGCTGGGAAGTGGAGATATTCTTGAGAAATTCAAGAGTTTTTTACTTCTCTACTCTACTAAGTATCTTTAAGAGTGAGAGACTCTCATAGATACTGTAGAGTACAACATTCACGCCTGGCGGTCCTTAGTTTAGTGATAAGTTCAATCTATGATTAGCAACTATTTATCATCATTTTTTGATACTTTAAAATTAGAGATATTCTTGAGAAATTCAAGGGTTCTCTAATGAGTATCATTGAGAGTAAGAAACTCTTATTGATACTGTCTTGTACAAACATACACTCCTGTTGATTCAGGTATTCTCTTAGTTCAGTCCAAGTTAAGATTTGTAACTGTTTATCTACATTATATAAAATTGCTTTGTTTTGTAAGTGCTTTACAAGTTTGTTGCAGCTTAGCCTACCAAATGAATCCAAGTGCACCATTGTAGATATTTTTTAAAAGGTTAGTAGACTCTTTCATTGATTTTTACTCATCCAGATATCCAGACTCAAGCTCCATGATATTATATCTCATTAATTTATTTTTTGTTTGGAATTATCAATTCTTATTGTTCCTAGACAATTTGTAAAGCATATTCGAATTTTTTCAGTTTGTATCTTTATTCAATATTCACTAGTTCCTTTTTTGTGACACAATTTAATATCAAGTGTTTTTGAATAATATCAAAATTATAAATAGAGAGAATAAATAATAGATTGGATAGATTAAATAATTAGATTACATTAGATTAAATAATATCTTTTTTTAATATCAAGATTTTTAAATTTGTATCTTATTCAATATTTACTAGATCCTTTTTTGTGACACAATTTAATATCAAGTCATGGCAATTTTTTAATATTATTCATCTTTAACAATGTATGGTGAAATATTTATTGAACCAAGTTTGATAATTCTACTTGGCACTATATCTATTGAATTTTGTTATTTAAATTAACAGTTAACCTTCAATCAATTGTGTATAAGATTATCAATGAAAGTTTTGTCATTTTCAGCAGGATTGATGAACAACTAAACAAACAATATTGTGGAGATACATGTGAATTATAATGGAGATGCCACCAGCTATTCAATGCATTGGAGAGCAGCTCTACTACCAAAGTGGAGATGTGGATCACTGGATGTGGTATGAGATATCTGGAATTTATATTTTCATTAGTCTAGACAGGATAGAATGCTCTAACACTTCCCTATTCTAACACAGATATCAAGCTAGGGCCGGGATGTTTATGGTGGTTACTATTATGACACAGTTCATCCCGACCCTTTCGGCAGTGCCATGTTCTATCCGGTTGGTTCTGAGTCCAATGGGTGCTTTCAAGTTAGAGTCAACTGACCTGCAGATCGCATTTCCGCGTGCCAACAACTGGACGAACATGTGCTACTGTTAGATTGTGGTTTATGGATGGCTGTGGAGTAAGAAAATCACCTTGAATAGGGTTTGAGTTGTCAGGGTCCCTGTAGGATATTTGCAGTTGTCAGTCGACTATTACATTTCTGATCAGTGCCCTTTGTGGTGGTGCCACAGCTTTTTCATGATGGTTGCGGGCTCAGTACAGCACTAATTTGATGAGCAGGTGGTACTGTTACACTGTGGCCTGGTCTGACTTGTTCTATGAGACTGGCGATGCAAATATTAGATTGTAGTGCCTTCAGCAAACTTAGGGATGGGGGTGTGAGAATTATCTGTCTTAAGAATTAGAATTAAGAAAAATACGTTTATATCTGAGGCTGGAGTGATATTAAGTATAGTCTCTAGCCTTTGCTAGTTGGCGGGGTTAAGCCTCTAGCCTTTGCTAGTTGGCGGGGAGAATGGAAATCACCGCTATCTTGTGATAGCCTTGGGTTAATCTTAGTTTTAACATAATTTTAAGTCTTAACTTGCATGCAATTTACTTAATAGGTGACACTTCCCCATCGGTAGGGGAAATGCACAAGGTATTTTGCATCAAAGAGGGTGTATCACCCTTGGAGATGCTGGGAAGTGGAGATATTCTTGAGAAATTCAAGAGTTTTTTACTTCTCTACTCTACTAAGTATCTTTAAGAGTGAGAGACTCTCATAGATACTGTAGAGTACAACATTCACGCCTGGCGGTCCTTAGTTTAGTGATAAGTTCAATCTATGATTAGCAACTATTTATCATCATTTTTTGATACTTTAAAATTAGAGATATTCTTGAGAAATTCAAGGGTTCTCTAATGAGTATCATTGAGAGTAAGAAACTCTTATTGATACTGTCTTGTACAAACATACACTCCTGTTGATTCAGGTATTCTCTTAGTTCAGTCCAAGTTAAGATTTGTAACTGTTTATCTACATTATATAAAATTGCTTTGTTTTGTAAGTGCTTTACAAGTTTGTTGCAGCTTAGCCTACCAAATGAATCCAAGTGCACCATTGTAGATATTTTTTAAAATTATTCATCTTTAACAATGTATGGTGAAATATTTATTGAACCAAGTTTGATAATTCTACTTGGCACTATATCTATTGAATTTTGTTATTTAAATTAACAGTTAACCTTCAATCAATTGTGTATAAGATTATCAATGAAAGTTTTGTCATTTTCAGCAGGATTGATGAACAACTAAACAAACAATATTGTGGAGATACATGTGAATTATAATGGAGATGCCACCAGATATTCAATGCATTGGAGAGCAGCTCTACTACCAAAGTGGACATGTGGATCACTGGATGTGGTATGAGATATCTGGAATTTATATTTTCATTAGTCTAGACAGGATAGAATGCTCTAACACTTCCCTATTCTAACACAGATATCAAGCTAGGGCCGGGATGTTTATGGTGGTTACTATTATGACACAGTTCATCCCGACCCTTTCGGCAGTGCCATGTTCTATCCGGTTGGTTCTGAGTCCAATGGGTGCTTTCAAGTTAGAGTCAACTGACCTGCAGATCGCATTTCCGAGTGCCAACAACTGGACGAACATGTGCTACTGTTAGATTGTGGTTTATGGATGGCTGTGGAGTAAGAAAATCACCTTGAATAGGGTTTGAGTTGTCAGGGTCCCTGTAGGATATTTGCAGTTGTCAGTCGACTATTACATTTCTGATCAGTGCCCTTTGTGGTGGTGCCACAGCTTTTTCATGATGGTTGCGGGCTCAGTACAGCACTAATTTGATGAGCAGGTGGTACTGTTACACTGTGGCCTGGTCTGACTTGTTCTATGAGACTGGCGATGCAAATATTAGATTGTAGTGCCTTCAGCAAACTTAGGGATGGGGGTGTGAGAATTATCTGTCTTAAGAATTAGAATTAAGAAAAATACGTTTATATCTGAGGCTGGAGTGATATTAAGTATAGTCTCTAGCCTTTGCTAGTTGGCGGGGTGAAGCCTCTAGCCTTTGCTAGTTGGCGGGGTGAAGCCTCTAGCCTTTGCTAGTTGGCGGGGTGAAGCCTCTAGCCTTTGCTAGTTGGCGGGGTGAAGCCTCTAGCCTTTGCTAGTTGGCGGGGTTAAGCCTCTAGCCTTTGCTAGTTGGCGGGGTTAAGCCTCTAGCCTTTGCTAGTTGGCGGGGTGAAGCCTCTAGCCTTGCTAGTTGGCGGGGTTAAGCCTCTAGCCTTGCTAGTTGGCGGGGTGAAGCCTCTAGCCTTGCTAGTTGGCGGGGTTAAGCCTCTAGCCTTGCTAGTTGGCGGGGTTAAGCCTCTAGCCTTGCTAGTTGGCGGGGAAGGGAAAATATAGCCTCTAGCCTTTGCTAGTTGGCGGGGTTAAGCCTCTAGCCTTTGCTAGTTGGCGGGGGATGGGAAAACGAAGCCTCTAGCCTCATCTACAGTCTTAAATTGCATGCATTTTAGTTTTAGTATTTAGAAAATACAAATATAAGTTGAGAATTAAGATTGAAGTATGTGAAATATAGCCTCTAGCCTTTGCTAGTTGGCGGGGTGAAGCCTCTAGCCTTTGCTAGTTGGCGGGGAAGGGAAAATATAGCCTCTAGCCTTTGCTAGTTGGCGGGGAAGGGAAAATATAGCCTCTAGCCTTTGCTAGTTGGCGGGGGATGGGAAAACGAAGCCT
>NW_024090298.1:0-55915 GCF_014356525.2 Nilaparvata lugens
ACTGGCTGCCTGCTATGGCTTCCTATAAAATGAGCGCTGCTATCCAGAGATCATCAGTTTGGTGCAAGGGTGAGTGTTCCTGACTAGCAATTAGGAGGTACCGGGTTTGATTCCCGGGCTGGCAAATAATAGTAGTGCTCATCGAATTTCCATCTAGCTGTTAACCCTGTTGTCAATATTTGCAGTAGCAGATGTCTTCGGGGTGACTTACAGCCTTTTAAAATTCAAATTCAAATTAGAATTGCATATAATATAATATACTTTTCATTAAACTGAATACTGAGCAGATGAGCATCGAATTTCCATCTAGCTGTTAACTCTGTTGTCAATATTTGCAGTAGCAGATGTCTTCGGGGTGACTTACAGCCTTTTGAAATTCAAATTAGAATTGCATATAATATAATATACTTTTCATTAAACTGAATACTGAGCAGATGAGCATAGAATTTCCATCTAGCTGTTAACCCTGTTGTCAATATTTGCAGTAGCAGATGTCTTCGGGGTGACTTACAGCCTTTTAAAATTCAAATTCAAATTAGAATTGCATATAATATAATATACTTTTCATTAAACTGAATACTGAGCAGATGAGCATATTATAAGTAATGCGTACAGGTAAAAGAATAGTGAAGCTACAAGGAAGCTTCAAGCTCGAGAGTGTTGAAAAAAATGCACGTAGTGGAATGACAAGCAGCAGAGTTGCACTTAGTCAAGTGCTACTAGAGCCCAGCAACATGGGACCATCGTCGCCGAATCGACTCCAGGCGCCCTGAAGGACCTGGGTTCCGAGCGCCACACGCTACCACCACGAACACCACTAGGAGGCCAATCGTCCCCAAGAGGGTGCTCACCCAGCTGTTCCAAACTAGAGCGGCCGGCTGACACCACTTGAGAGCAGTAAATCCTACTCCCCAGCCTACTGAGTTTAGCCAGACCAGGGCGACCCTGGGAATTCTAGTAAAGGGCTAAGAGCTCCTTTATTTGGCAAATGCCAATTTTGGAAATTGGCTTTTCAATGAATCAATATCCTTGTAAATACTATTATTTATTCATTCATCTATGAAATGTGTTCAACAAATTTCGCTCACTCTCATTTAATATTAGTAATTTTATAATGCTCACTCACACTAATTTATTATTGTTTTGAACTAATTAATAAATTTTTCCACAAACTGAATAATGAGCAGATGAGCTACCCTACTCTCCTGTCTTTCCTAGCTACACCCCTCCCTTCGGACAGTGCAAAGGATGCATTTCACCTCGTGAAGATTTTCCAACTCATGAGGAGACTGGCGTTGTGAACCTAGAGGACACCACTTGGTGTCGGAAGGTTGCCAAACACCACTAGGAGGCCAATCATGCCCGGCTGTTCCAACCTTGAGCGGCCGGCTGACACCACATTGAGAGCAGTAAATCCTACTCCAGCCCTCTCCAGACGCTGACTGAGGTTAGCCGGATCAGGGTACATACTTACTTTACTTTAGTTGGCTCTACAGTCCTGTTCTCCAAACCCCTCCAGTGTGTAATCGAATGACTTCAGTGCTCTTCCATCCCTGCTCAGCAGTGTCCATGTCTCTGCTCCATATGTCACAACCGGTCAGACTAACGTCTTGTACATTTTCACTTTAGTTGCTCTTGATACTATTCTACTCTTAAAAATCCTTTGATTTGCAAAATATGCTCGATTGCCCATCATAATTCTGTTAGAAATTTCTTGGCTAGTCTTATTGTCGGCTGTCAGTGTAACTCCAAGATACCTGAACTCTCTGACACCTTCAATGCTGCAATCATCTGATAGTATCAAGTTGTCTACGTGCCTTCTTCTTTCATTTGCAGACATTCTCATATACTTAGTCTTCCCAATATTAATTTCAAGACCCAGCTCTCTTGCTTCCTCTTTCATTGTGCTGAAAATCTCTTTCAACTTATTGCGATTCCATGCTATCAGCAGCACATCATCCGCATAGGCCAGTATTTGACTTGTTCTGTTAAGTATTGTGTTACTTGTCTACCTTGTTACCTATCTTCTAAAGTATTGTTTCAAGCATAAAATTGAAGAGGGTTGCTGACAGTGCATCACCTTGTCTTACACCGGTTGTAACATTGAATGAGTGACTCAGTTTGTTTCATATTTTAACTTGTGATGTCATACCATACATTGTCATCTTTATGAGACTTGTCAACTTTCTTGGGATTCCCATCTCATTTAGCACATTCATCATTCTGTCTCTTTTGATGCTATCAAATGCTTGGCGGAAGTCCACAAAGAGCATATGCAGAATTGCCGGATCAGGGTGACCCTGGGAATTATTTCCCATTAGTAAAGGTCAGTATTTACTTATAACTGTGTCTTCCACTTGAGGATCATACAGTTTGGCCACGGCTCCACTCGCTGTACATTATCGCGCTGCAAAGTGTGGCTGGTAAGTCAGAGCTATAGTAGAGAACAAACATAGATGGCCCACTAGAGACCATCTGCAGTGCCGCACAAAGTAGTGTTACGCCAAAATAGAACCTATTCTATTTTTGCACAACACTTGGTTGCCATTTGATGACACCACTGGCTGTATACTGTAGCACAGCACACAACATCTATACTCTGTAGTCTGCAGTCGACCAGCATCCAAAGCACAACACAAACCAACACTACACAGTTGAACTAAAATATTTTGTGAACAATGGAGTTTGGAATTGATATTGAGTCTTAATGTATTTTTTTGCTGAGGATGATGATGAGGCGGTGAGATGAATGGACCTAAAGTTTTAGGTGGGTTCCAAACCACCAGGAAGCGATTTTACAACTCATATTCAGAGGAGTTGGCTCAAGTGGTAACCCATCCAATGGGAGTACCAGGCACATGATTCTTAACTTATATAAGTGATAGCTTCTTCTTGTCTCAATACTTTCTTAATTATTGCTTATTTTTATAATATTACTCTCTTAATTTGCTATGCAGCATGTGAAATATGCCTTTAGACAGCCTATTACTTATAATTGGGTGAATCCAGTATTTTCTCTTTTGTAACCTGTGTCATATATGAACGAAGAGTACACTGAGTACAATATTACGAATATTAAATTGTGTCCATTTCAACCATTTTAATAAAATCTTCACTTTAGAAAAACATTTGATTAGAGCAGTCTTAAGTATTAGAGTCTTAAGCTGCACGTGCACTAGGTTGGTGGGGCGGCGCGACGCGGTGTGGCGCCCAGGAGAGCGGAAAATGGAAGGTCTGTGCACTACGAGCGCGGCGCGGCGCCGTTTTGGACTATAGTGAAGTCCACGTTATAATGGCAGTAGATAAAGATAGAATAGCGATGCCAATTCTCTGCATTGATAATTAAATTTCTACACTGTCAAAAACATAATTGGCATCGTTGTGGACCTAGAAAAGGATAGTACCACCGGCTATGTCAAATGATAGACAAGGATAGCAAAACCAAAGTTGATCAACTACTGTCATTATAACGTGGACCTTACTATAGTTAGCCATGACATAGACTTGTCAATTGGGATTTGAATTGAGACATAGTTGTTGGAGTTACAGCTCTAATTTGAAATTAAAAATTACTCTTCAAATATTAACTTACTCTATTGCTTCAACATCTTAAATTTGAATCCAAATTCATGATACCTTATTTCGATAGAGTTTCAAAAGAAAATAAATGGTGGAAACCGCACATAGATATATCAAGCCATATCATTTTGTAGATGTAAAAGTTGTCTTAGTATTAATAAGTAGTTGGTTATTTTCTTACATTTGCACAAGTTGTTTGTTTATTTTGTTCTTTTCTTGTGGAAATAAAAATATTATCATTATTGGTTCACACTAATTTATTATTGTTTTCCATGCTTACCTGTAAATAGTCGCAGTTTCTCTAGAGGTTCCTCTTCAACTTTTTTTTCCAATGCGTTTCACTCATACTTGGTAAAAACTTATAACTTTATAAGAAATGATATGCAAATGTCTACTTAATGACCAACACTTTTGATAGAATATTTCCAAACAAAATGTTTTTCAGTCTTAAAATCGACAACCCTTTTCTGTCACTTGGAGGAAGCAATTTCACGCAGCAAGCTAAATTAAAATATTGTACTTTCTTTGTATCATTAAAATAAATTATTTTATTCATTTAAGTCAGTCTTTTCAAAGCACTGTAACACTTCTTTATCAAAGTTGAAAGTTTTCAAGAACCACTGTTTTTGTTGACTTTGATGTATAGTGAGGTCCACGTTATAATGACAGTATTTGATCAACTTTGGTTTTGCTATCCTTATCTATCATTCTACAAAGCCGGTGGTACTATACTTTTCCAGGTCCACAACGATGCCAATTATGTTTTTGACGGTGTAGAAATATAATTAATGCAGAGGATCGGTATCGCTATTCTTCTATCTTTATCCCCTGCCATTATAACGTGGATCTGACTATAGTTATACTCTTGTCTTCTCTCTTCGACATTGCCAAATTCTTCTTTTATGCCTAAGTATTTATTTTTAATTTCTGCTCCTTTTGGAAAAACAATCACTAACCTAAAATTTTCAATTCATTTAGATTTGCGAGCCTTAGAGAAATAGAGGTTAGATGTATCAGCTGTTCTGTGGTCTGACGACTGACAACAAAAGCTTCTCTTTGTCAAAGATACAGAGTAACGAACAGCAACGGTCACAGTTACCAAATAGTTATTCAAAAGTATTCTTTGTGTATCGACCAGCTGATTGAGTGCCAAGATTCAACTCGCATTTTACTATCCATAAAATATAATATTTGTTTAGTTCTAGAAAATAAACCACATGTTTATGTTTTGTACTGAAGATGTCGAATGAATCTTAAGTACCAACCTATTAAATGTGAAAGGGTTAGGTTTTATAAAGGTTATATTTAATAACGTTTCATAATAGTAGGTTAAGTTATTGCTTTGAAATTACAATAATTATGCTAAAAGGGGCTAGGGCCCAGGTAGAGTTATGTTGTTGATGTTTCAAAGGTGAAAGGGAAGGTTAGGGTGTTAGGATTTTGATTTGAAATTGCAATATGCTGACTTCAGTTTAATAACAACTTGTATATTTTATGGATTATATTATTCAAAATTGATCTTTCTTTTATTGAAAAGAATAATTATATATTACATTCAGAATTCAGTTTGTTTTTTGGTAATATTCTTCAAAATTATATTTTTAATATGTGAATATTTACTATTTTAGTTATAATAATGTTAAATACTTCTATGTTCAGTTAGTTATATTGAATTCAATGATAGATCATGATTGGATAATTATATTATCATGAAAATAAAATGATGATTGGCTCCAGTCACAGTACTCGGTAGCCATCATCACAAAGAACGTTACATTGAATGAAATGACTGAATGGAACGGGAAAAAATCGTTACCAGCGCATGTGCAATACTGTGCTGACTGAGACCGAGAGTGATTTTTCCATTCAATGCCATTTTGATTTAATATCAAGTTCAAGTCCAAGGTAACCGGCTAACCTCTCATTTTCTTTTCAGTTATTTATTTTGAATCTGTATGTAGTGTTCAGTGTTGTGAATTTGTAAAGAAGAGTTTATGCATATTTTAAGTTAATTATATTACTATCATATTTCGTAAAACTTAAAAGTGAAAAAACACTCACATTCTTTGATGTGGCGACGTCCGTTTAATTATATATTAATTGCAAGTTACTAACTTATGTCGTGAAACTATTGTAGGCCTAGTGTGATTTTGTATTGTTAGATTCAAAACTACCGGTATTTGAGAATCAACTATTCTTTCAATGAGAGGTAAGATAATACTCTTCTTTTTACAATATCAACATAAATAACGCCTATTAATAGATTGAATTGATTTCTTGAGTAATTTCTATTGTGTACAGTAGATAATTGAGATATTTAAATTCTTTGGTAAAAATTAGTTATCCATTATATGCTTTGAGAAAGTGTCGAGGAAAAATTTAAATAAATGATTTCAAGTAGCCTACCAATGAGAGTATTTGAAATTTAAATTCAGCGAGATAAGTTAAATTTTTGTCAGTATCTGTGACAGTTGAAGCAAACAAATAACAAACGATTGAAAGATTACTTTTAAATGATTGGAATCAAATGAATAAATTAGAATAAAAGATTAAATTACGAATCTCAAACTGAACTAAGTTATAAAGTTTTTATAAAGAATACCTATTATCATAAAATATGGTTACAAAGTATTAGTGATATTAGTGATTAATCAATAGATAAACAATTTAACTCTTTTCAATTAGGTATTGGTAAATTATAGAGTATGTTGAAGTTACCTTGAAACTCGGAGCTACTATTCTTTTAATAGTAGAATAGAAATAAGTTTCCTATAAAGGCTGGTGGCTTATAATATGTAAGCTAATATAATAATTATTTGCCTACACTATATAATAATAAAACTAACTAAGCCTAACTTAACTAAAATAACACTAAACCCTAATACCACTAAATAAATAAACACTACGAGGATAATAGACTAGAAAATCGAGCAACTGGAGACAAATCGAGAAAAGAGAACCATCAGCACACAACGAGAAGAACGCAATGACGAAAACATCAGTTTCAGCTGTTTTACAGGTTTACCAATTTAAAACAGGTGTAGAATTGTAATAAATATCAATATTGAAATTCTATATTTTCCAACCAAAAAATGATTTGAAAAAGTGTCGAGGAAAAATTTAAATAAATGATTTCAAGTAGCCTACCAATGAGAGTATTTGAAATTTAAATTCAGCGAGATAAGTTAAATTTTTGTCAGTATCTGTGACAGTTGAAGCAAACAAATAACAAACGATTGAAAGATTACTTTTAAATGATTGGAATCAAATGAATAAATTAGAATAAAAGATTAAATTACGAATCTCAAACTGAACTAAGTTATAAAGTTTTCATAAAGAATACCTATTATCATAAAATATGGTTACAAAGTATTAGTGATATTAGTGATTAATCAATAGATAAACAATAATTTAACTCTTTTCAATTAGGTATTGGTAAATTATAGAGTATGTTGAAGTTACCTTGAAACTCGGAGCTACTATTCTTTTAATAGTAGAATAGAAATAAGTTTCCTATAAAGGCTGGTGGCTTATAATATGTAAGCTAATATAATAATTATTTGCCTACACTATATAATAATAAAACTAACTAAGCCTAACTTAACTAAAATAACACTAAACCCTAATACCACTAAATAAATAAACACTACGAGGATAATAGACTAGAAAATCAAGCAACTAGAGACAAATCGAGAAAAGAGAACCATCAGCACACAACGAGAAGAACGCAATGACGAAAACATCAGTTTCAGCTGTTTTACAGGTTTACCAATTTAAAACAGGTGTAGAATTGTAATAAATATCAATATTGAAATTCTATATTTTCCAACCGAAAAATGATTTGAAATAATAACGAATCAAATCAATAGAATTATTTTGGTTGACATTGATCCAATCAGAGCTATATATTTGATTTTAATTTAAGTTGACTTCAGAAAGGGTACTCGCAGACAGTGTTCTAAATTTCGAACAATTTGAAATTTGAACACTTCTATGTTTGAACAATTGACAAAATTTTCAAGTGTTCGAATTTCAAATAATATTGAAAATTTTGTTCAACTCCAAATTTTTTTGTAATGAAGCTTAAAAATTTAAAATATTCATAAGCCTAAATAAACTCAATAATTAAGATAGGTAATAAATTTGAATTGAAGAGAGAAGATAATGAATTAGGATTAGTTGATGTTCCGGCCATCGTCTTCAAATTTACCGCCGATGCCCCAAGTTTGACTCAGAAGGCTCCAACAGTAGATCATAATGGAATGGAATTAAAAATAATAAATTTGAATGGAAGAGCAAAGATAATAACACACTTTTATATAGTAAACTGTAGATCTTGGAAAGATTTCTATGAGAAAAAATATTATAGGGAGTTTTAATGCAAAGTGAAAACTGAACTTGAGAGAACAGAACTGAACTAGTTCTGTAAAAATGAATTATTCCAGATTGGTTTCTGAACATTTTTTTTTTAATTCAAATAAGCAATTGAAGAAAAATTTGAGGTAGGAATCATATCATATTAAGACCCAAATAAATTAGGATTATGGAAAGAAAAAACTTCCAATACCGATGGGATATCTTATTATGCTAGGTATTTTTTCTCTATGGTTATTTGTTGTGTGCAGGCAATTATAGAATGCAATTGATGTGTTGTATTTGATTGTGGCAAAGCAATGGAGCGCATCATAGTGCATCGCACTTGGGCCTATTGCGATGATAATCAACCAATCGCAGAGCTTGCTGCGCTGCCGCCCCGCCTGAGAAAACGCTTCATTTGGCTTGGCCCTAGTAGTGATGTAGACTGAGTAACTTTGCAACATGCAGCAAGTTATTCATGATAGCTGGAGGAAAGTTGATATATTCAGCCTTCCTTAGAATAAGAAAATGTTTATTGTCATTGAACAAATCAATAGGCAATAGAATATTCATGCCTCCCTGCTTCTCAAGTTGTACAAGGGCGAGACCATATCAGGCGTTTTTAGAGTCGGCAGGCGAGGACGCTCTCCGATTAGCTGATTGGATTCACGCCTGGTATCGCGCCAAGACTCTCACTGCCTATTTTGCTATTTCATAGAGTTTTGAAGCTTGACAAGAAGTCATCTATAGGCGTATTAACACAGAGAAAAGATAGCATAAGAAGATATCCCATAGTATGGTTGTTTATGTTCTAAACTCAAACTGATTACTGTCGACTACTGACTATCATTACAGTTTTGTTGGGGGAAGAGTGTAAGAACAACACAGTATGAGAGACAACCAGCGTCACATAGATTTACTAAAAACAACTAGCGTAAATGTAGAAAAACAAACTGTAAAGATGGGTGAGTACACTAGGGTAAGCCTACCTATTTATTTAATATTTAACTGTAACTTAATTAATGAGTTGTAACTTAGACAAATAGGGGAACTTTAGGCATATATCAATAATTCCTGTGTTTCTTATATTGATTCAATAATGATACACAACTATTTTTTTAAATAATTTGGCGTAGGAGATCAACAGGCGCAATCCAAAACTGTTTTTCCCTCGTGTTTTGATTCATTCATATAGTTCAGAAAGTAGGTTCTTTTCTTTGAAAAAAGTAAACTCTGCGTTTTTATTAATCGACAATTTCTATCCGGTATATACACTGGTCACAGACAGAAGAAAAATTAAATTGAAACAAATTGAGGTTATGTTTTCTCTACATTATAAAATGTCTTATTGTCTGACCAAACACTTGAAACAAGAACATTTTCAATTTAAAAAGAAGTAATTAACGCAGTTTTTACACTCAACTCAGTTTCTTTCTTGAGGAAAACTGCCTCTTCTCAACTCATCAGTTTGGATTCCGAGGGGGGCGTTCTACCACAGATGCTGTTTGTTACTTGGTGGAGTCCATGCTTGTGACAATAGAGGATAAACACTCTATTGTTGAACAAATGAGTAAGTGAATCTGAGGCCCGGTTGCACCAAAGCCTGTTAAATTTTAATCGTGATTAATTCCACGAGAACCAAACAGAGAAGGCCTTTAGAAAAGACGGCTTCTCTGATTGGTTCTCGATCTCGTGAAATTAATCACGGTTAAAATTTAACCGGCTTTGGTGCAACCGGGCCTCAGAGGCAGTAGCTCTGAGCAATCTGACCAAGGCCTTTGACTGTGTTTCTCACTGTAGGTCTACATTGTTAGTTAAACTTGAAAGATATGGAGATCAAGGGGTGGCCCTTAAATTGCTGAAGGATTTTCTTGCTTATCGTAGAGAGGTGGTGTCAATTGGTGGAACTAAATAGTGACAAAAATTTAAAATAGTGACATGGCTGAAGAATAACCCATTCTACACCATGAGTGAATATTTTGATGCATATAAGGACAACATAGCCTGACCTGCCATCTTAAGGTGCGTACAGATTTACGCGCCGCGAACATGAGCAATTCACTTTTAATCAGCTGATGCCAAGCATTTTATATCTGTATCTTACAGTTTCTGTGAAAATACAGATATAATCAGCTGATTAAAAGTGAATTGCTCATGTTCGCGGCGCGTATATCTGTACGCACCTTTAGAAGTAAATTTCATGATTCCATCCATCCACTTCACTGGTCATTGATGAAGAAAAAAGAATTATACGGCTGCGTCGGATGTATGCTGTGGTGTGCCTCAGGGGGCCCTCTAAACTGGGGATTATTCGCAGATGACAACCCCAGTTGCCAGGGATGGAGATGCTGCTGTGGCGAACCACAGGTCTATTGAAGGTCGCCAGTGATTGGTTCCGGGTGAACAGACTGTAGTGACGTCCACGTTATAATGGCAGTGGAGAGAGATAGGAGAACAATGTTTCCGATCCTCAGTCTTGTTAATGATTTAATAATTAATGATCAATTTTGATAATTTCATATGCTAACACAGAGATCGTAACTGATCCAACAATAATGTTAACCACGTATGCGCAACTATTGGTTAGTTTGAGCTAGGAATTTGCCAAGCTCGAGCTCGAGCTCTGTTACACGCTCTTGCTCCACCTGCGATCATCAATCGATCTGCTCGACGGTCGATTGCGGAGCATAGCGTAAGTCTGTACGCACCTATACACTGCCATTATAACGTGAACCCCACTATATATTTCTGTCATTTGGTTTAAATGCCTTTAAACTTTCATTCTTGGCCTCTGATATGTGTTCCATTAATGTTATTGATCTCTTTCAATCAAAATTATATAATTCTACTCATTGATTTCCATTTTTCGTTTCATTTCAGACAAATTCGAGCTCAATACTGATATTCTAACAGCCTGCAACAGGTGTGAGTCACTAAAAGATATCGGTTCAAAGGAGTTTCAGGTACCTTTTTAAAAAGTTTTATAACATAAAATTGATTGAGAATTGTTCTGAATACTTACATTTCGTCAAATTAAACAAAATCACCAATTCTCCTCCAGTTTTGAATTTATTATCATACTGTGAATTACTTTATCTCATGATTAATTTGAACTTTTCCAGAGAGAAAGTTTCAATTTTACACGATTTGGCAACACTGTAATTTCTTTGGATGGAGGGCCAAAATTTTCAACTTATTTTATACAGACTATAGCGAACGGTACTCTCTATTGCACGAGATATAAAATTGTAACATATGGTTTCTCAAATAAAATCATTTTTAAAAAGACAAGATTTGTCTAGTTTGATTTCTTGCCGACAAGAAATATTGGACCATCAGTCCAAATTTGCCTCTTGAATATTGAAAGCATTAGTTATTCTAAGAGTCAGTATTTATCTAAGATTTTAAAAAGAGACAATATTAATGTGGTTGCACTTGAGGAAACTCACTGTGACGGTTAGGAGCAATTGAAAAATAGAGGCAAGATACGGAACCTGGATATGACCAATTTGGCACCATATAGGCCATTCATCAAGCATACGGAGTAGTAACTTATATAGAAAATGCTTCTCTTATCTCTACCTCCTTAGATGTTTATAGTGTGGTTGTTAAAATAGGAAGCATTACTGTAACGAATATTTATTTGCAAAGGAAAACGATTGGCCACATAGTGAAAGAGTGCCCAATCACGGCCTTTAGAGGAGAAACAGAAGAAGATTTCTTGATGGCAACTCCAAATTCAATAGCCTATCTGAATGGACTGGATATATGTATTTGAATAAATTGTTTTTAGTTACCATTTATGTTTATTTTTATACCTTGAAACAAGGGATCATTCCCATATTATGATCCTGAAGAAGTGAAGATGAAAATGAATACTGATTGATGTCTTGGAAGCCATACTTACTTTCTTACTCCCAGGGCCAGCTATATCTAAGTTGACATTTGGCCGCACCAACAAACTGTCTCCACGTAGTTCGCTCCTCAGCATCTCTTTCTGTCGCTCCAAGTCTCTCCATGTCAGTCTTAACCTGTTGCCACCATCTCTGTCTGGGTCTTCTTCCTAGGGGGTTGGGTGTTGAAACTTGGACTCTTTTCCTCTTGGAAGCCATAGCCTAAACGAATAAATTTAAAAAGTCTGTTCGTTCAATCACAATTTTATCTTTTATTTATGTAATTTTCAGAATGTTAGTGAGCTGTGGATGCACGTGAAATCAGTTGAAGAAGACGTTGACAACAAGCTAATCTCTTTCACTGATTTGAATGAACAGCAAATGCAGCTGCTCCATGACTACAATGACATGAAGGACTTGACTCAGTGCGTCTTCGGTCGACTGGCGACCATTCTCGACGTGTCCGTTAGTCAAGTGCACAAAAAGTTTGATCTTTATGATGGTAAGTTGTTCTATTTAGTGAGGTCCACGTTATAATGGCAGTGGAAAAAGATAAAAGATAGGAAATTAACACCACCTACAAAGTATGTTCTGTAAGATTTGTCTGTTTTACATCTTGGCAGATGCAACATCTGACTGGATCGTGTATTGAAACTATGTATCTGGGACCGCTGAAAACATGTTCTTTTTTATACAGAGTTTTCTGAAAAAGGTGCCCATAAGTCAGGGCGTGATTCCTCACATCAAAAGAAGTAGTTCTAATTAATATAGGTCCGAAAATGCTTGGTTACCAAGTTATACAGGATGAAAGATTTCGTCTGAATTTCAGTTCCCCTGCTGAAACGAAGCCCTACGGGTATTTGTTGGCTGTTAATTAAGATGTAAAATTTAGCCAACTTTATTTAAAATGAACTGAAAAATTGAATAAAACCATTTCCAGACCTGTAGCTACTGTAATTTTTAAGATATGTGACGAAATACGCGAAGCTTGGTCCCGAATAACATGTTCCTTCAAGGTTTGAATCAGATTTACTATGTCAAATGTACAATAAACACCAGATATTATTCTACACAACTTGTAGAAAATTTGATTTCGAAGAGAAAGATGTAGAATAAGTCTATAATAGTCAAATGCAACCTTTAAAAAATAATCCTTAGTTACATACAAAACGCATGAAAAATAGACAAAATCTGTTAAGATCTCTTTTCATGCATTTTGTATGTACTTAAGGATTATTTTTTTAAATGTTGCATTTGTCTATTATAGACTTGTTTCACATATTGCTCTTCGAAATTAATTTTCTACAAGTTCTGTAAAAAAAATGCTGTGTTTATTGTACATTCAACATAGTAAATCTGCTTCAAACCTTAAATGAACTTGTCTTTTTGGGACCAATTTTTGCCTATTTCGTCACATATCTTGAAATTTACTGTAGCTACAGGTATGAAAACGGTTTTATTCAATTTTTCAGTTAATTTTACATAAAATACACTAAATTGTACATCTTAATTAACAGCTAGCAAATACCCGTAGGGCTTCGTTTCAGCAGGGGAACTGAAATTCAGACGAAATCTTTCATCCTGTATAATTTGGTAACTAAGAATTTTCGGACCTATGCTAATTTGAACTTTTTCTCATCTTTTGATGTGAGTAATCACGCCCTGGCTTATGGGCTCCTTTTTTCAGAACACTCTGTATACAGAACAGAGCACAGTATATACAAGTTTAATACTGTTAATACATTGAGTCGATAAACAGAGGTCTACAACAAGTCTCTTGCTGATTCTTATACATAATAGTTCTATAGTGGCGTCCACGTTATAATGGCAGTGAAGAAAGATAGGAGAAAAACGTTGCCAAGTCTCTCCATTTTGCCACTGACTGTACACAGCTGTTACTCAATTCATCCCATTAAATTTAATCTAATAATAATTATCATTTCCTTGATAAAATAATTAATTTAATGTCAAATTAATCAAGGAATTATATTTTTTCATAATTTGATTCAAAAATTTGCTTTCATAACTGAGATCAGGGGCCTGTTTCATAAAAGTTACAAGTCCTGTAATACAGGAGAATCACCATTCCAATTACATGCTCAATATAGCCGATAAAATCAGCTATAAAAATTTATCATAAAAATGTAGAAGTCCTGTAATACAGGAACAGCTGATTTTATCGGCTATATTGAGCAGGTAATTGGAATGGTGATTCTCCTGTATTACAGGACTTGTAACTTTTATGAAACAGGCCTCTGGCCCCAGATTGTTATTTTTATACAAACCTGAAATAGCGGCTAATTTAAAAAGCTGTGATACAACAATCTGAATTTCAAAACAACAGAAATTAAGTCATTTGGTAGATATTCTACTCCAATTTCTTTTTAAAATAATAGAAATCCTATTCAAAAATAAGTAATTTCAATGGATTAATTCTTAAATAACTTTTCAATATTATTTATACCGGTACGAGTAGGTCTAACCTATACGGGTAGGCTAACTGAAGCATGGATGAAGTCTAGGATGGTTAGTTATCAACTTTTAAAATGTCATTTCAGGTATTTTAATTTGTGTTTCTCATACGGTAATGTGTAAAAATTATTTCATTGTTTCAAAAATACATTTTAAATCAATTATACGACTTGTGTAATCAAGTATTTTGATAGAATGGAGAAAAAAATGGCGGCTGAGAATTGTTTGGTCAGTTTTGTACAGTCTCTGTCAAAAGTGAATATAAAATATTCTGGCAAATAGACAACATTGCAAAGCGAGAGAGAGAGATAGTGCTATCTGTTTTGTTGTATGATAGAAAAGGACAGCAACAGTATTGTCAATCGTACACTGCCATTATAATGTGGATCTCACTATAATTGCTCTCTTCTGGCACAGCAGTAGATGTTTGAGGTGGGCTGTGTGACCCCACAAATGCAGGCCATAAGCTAGATGACTCTGAACTAGAGCAAAATACACCATTCTTAGATGCTGGGTTGATAGCTGATCTAAAGTTTTCTAAGAACAAATGTTGATCTTGACAACCTTGTACACAGATTCTCGACATGAACACTCCAGGACAATTTTGGGTCTATGTACAGGGTGTACCTGGAGAAACAGGTCTAATACAGAGTGACCAAGAGCAACATAACACGTACTTATGGGGCTCTGCCCCATTATTATCAGTATGATCACTATTCACATTTTCTTCATGTACCGTACACATTTTTATTACAACACTAGTACATAAGTCTAATTGAAAACTTGATAGTAAGTAGTCGACAGTAATGAGTTTTAGTTTAGAACATAAACAACCATGAGATATCTTCTTATGCTATCTTTTCTCTGTGTTAATATGCCTATAGATTGCTTCTTGCCAAGCTTCAAAACTATAATGTAGCAAAAAAAGACAGAGCGATTCCATATTAGGCGTGAATCCAATCAGCTAGTCGGAGAGCGTCCTGACCTGCCGACTCCAAAAATGCCTGATATGGTCTCGCCCTAATACAACTTGAGAAGCAGGGGGGCATGACTCTTCTGTCGCCTATTGCAATTGATTTGTTCAATGACAATAAACATTTTCTTATTCTAAGGAAGGCTGAATATATCAACTTTCCTCCTGCTATCATGAATAACTTGCTGCATGTTGCAAAGTTACTCAGTCTACATCACTACTAGGGCCAAGCCAAATGAAGCGCAGCAAGCTCTGCGATTGGTTGATTATCAGCTGATTCCTAAACGCCATTTCACACCGCCCGCCCTACGACATCACATCTATAATACCATAGATAAAAGATAGCTTGAGAAGATATCCCATGATATAGTTCGTTTACATTTCAAATCAATTCAATTTCTTGTCATCTCAAGCTGTTCACTGTCGACTACTGTCTATTATTTATTAGTGTTTTGGCAGGGTTAGAGTGTAAGAATGGCACAGTATGAGAGACTTCAAGTGTCACATAGCTTCACCAAAAATCTGGTGTGGCGCACTCACACAACTTTCCTTGCCGTTGTGAAAATTGATCACCTGACGCTGGTGTTCACGCGCATCTCAAGTCTACTATTCAAAGATCCAAGCCAGCTGGTGACAGGACAATAACGCTGGAGACACACGAAGTCTGCTATCTCTTCATAGTGAATGATTTAATAGAATCAAAAGTTGCCAACAGTTTACAATTGAAATAAATAATAACCTTTTCTCGAATTTCGAGCTTATTTTAAATTTTAGGTGAAACTGTTACTGAACATCAGTTTTAGAGATTTTCATGCTCAATCTTTTCCACTTGATTTTTTTTGTTTAAATTGTATCTGAAGCCTGATAATTGTGAATCTAAAATCAAACTTTGCATAGATGGGACGGAGCTCCTGGAATTTTTACAGATATGGGTCTTGTGACAATTGATAGAGCTTATTAATGACTATTTTAGGTATAAATTTGATCAAAATCGTTGGAGCCGTTTTCGAGAAAATCGTAAAAAACCCTGTTTTTGACAACATTTTCGCCATTTTAACCGACATCTTGAATTATATTAGATCGAAATTGTCCGTGTCGGATCCTTATATTGTAAGGACCTTAAGTTCCAAATTTCAAGTCATTCCGTTAATTGGGTGATGATATCGTGTACACAGACGCACATACACACACACACACACACACACACCACACACACACACACACACACACACACACACTCACACACACACATACAGACCAATACCCAAAAACCACTTTTTTGGACTCAGGGGACCTTGAAACGTACCTATAGAAATTTGAAAATTGGGGGACCTTAATTTTTTTCGGAAAGCAATACTTTCCTTACCTATGGCAATAGGGCAAGGAAAGTAAAAACCAACTACTAGGACTTTCGGCTTGAGTTGACTTGGGATATCTTCATGTGCTATATTTTCTCTATGATGATATGCTTCGCCAACGCTACGTTTTCCAACGTGTAAACGTCGCTAAACAGTGAGACTTGAGATAACTCTGTGATCAAATAATACAAAATGAATTGTAGTTTGTTCGTGTCAGGTGATTCTATTCCAATATTTGAATAATAATTTTCTGTTTTAACAGCTTTGCCAATTGAAAATGAAATGGTCCTGTCTTGTGTATGCTGGAGCAAGACAGCATTTTAAGCGGTGGTCATCTGATTGAATATCATAACAGTCGGCAATCTGCCTCCTGGTTGTGCAGTTCTGCACTAATGTAAACATATATTTATATTCTATTGTGATCTATGAGGAGGCACTCCATACATCTACGTTGTCGTTGCAGCACTGACGATGATATAGGAGAAGGCGAACAGCGTAGTGGAGCAGTACCTAGACGTGCCCTCCTGGATCCACCGACATCTGATCGGCAAAAAGGGCGCCGACATTCTCAAGACGGAGGAGGACAGCCCCAAGATCTATTTCGACTAGTTTTCTTACTTCCATGGATTCTGTATACATGGCTATATCTGCACACACATCATGTGTTTGCTAAGCTCGGTTCGATCTGGTAGGAAGGACGGCCAGAAGTCGATTACCTAATAGATAACATTGAAGGTGCATAAGAGAAAATGTGTTGTGATTTATCATTTAGTCAGCTGAAGAATTCATTGCATACAGATGGAATTAAATAGAGAGTGCATTTATTCAAATGCTAATTAATATATTATAATTATTATTTAACGAAGATCCCAAATAAATGCTGTAAATCACCCCGAAGACTTCTGCTACTGCAGACATTGACAACAGTGTTAACAGCAAGATGGAAATTCGATGAGAACTACTATCCAAAAATTAGTTGCCAGCCCGGGAATCGAACCCGGTACCTCCCAATTGCCAGTCAGGAATGCTTACCCTTACACCAAACTGACAATCTCTGGATAGCAGCGCTCATTTTCATGTGCTGACACATGATTTCAGCTGTATAATACACAACATATTTAATTTATAAGTTCTATATCTCACTTCCGTTGAAGTCTGTCTGTCTGAAACATACGCGTAATTAATAATACAGGGTTTTTCTAAATGATGAACCCATTTTAAAAAATTGGTATTTATTAAAGTAAAAATGCAAAATGGACAACCTTTATACAAATGGAAAGAGAAAGTTTCAAAGTTTTTTTCAATACCTTACAAGTGTTCAATATGGTCTCCGGCTGCTGCAAGATCTGCGGAAGCGTATCACTGCTGCCGTGCACTCAATAACACCAGCGTGTGGGACGAGTTTGGCTACCGCGTAGATGTTTACCATGCAGCAGCCGGAGGCCACATTGAACACTTGTAAGGTATTAAAAAAAACTTTGAAACTTTCTCTTTCCATTGGTATAAAGGTTGTCCATTTTGCATTTTTACTTTAATAAATACCAATTTTTGAAAATGGGTCCATCATTTAGAAAGATCCTGTACTACTTGTGATAGCAGTTGCTAAGACGTTGGTCTTAAAAGTCGTCCTGAAATAAATCCATCTTCATCCTGGCAATAATCTAAGAATCCTTGTTGCTCTCTGTAAAAAATGGTAAACTTCTTTCCTAAAAACACACTTATTATTCTTTTCAGTTGGATTTTAATATAAAGTCGCAAGTTGCCGATTTACATAGTAGAAAAAGGATTGAAGAATTGGCACATAAAGCTTATAAACACCTCATTCAAGGTAACTAGTATTTTCAATTTTATCAAATATGTTTCAACCACATAAATCCTAGATTAGCCATCACTTTGTTATTCGTCAGTGAATAGAAGAAAGTTCAATACATTCAGTACTTGAATTGTAAGATATAAAATTAATAATATGGATTAATATTTGTCCTTACTCGGCTCATTTATATTTACTGTATTTTTTTTTTGTAAATCATTTCTAACTTTTTTGTCGTACTATGCACTGTACCTAATTTTCCATGTGCCTACGTTTTTATAGTACAACAGTCCATTTGTCCAATGTCAAAAACAAGGATAGGAAAATACCTATGTTCTATCTATGCTAATGAGATGTGTTTGTTTGAAAATTGATGTGCTCGTTTTTTTTATCTTTCTGTATAAGTCAAGTCAGTGAATAAATGTAACATAATTATGACATTTTACCTTTTTATCTGAATACTTCTAATAATTCGATTGTATGGTATGAGATATTGTGATATTTCTCCATAATTTAAAGAATGTTGATGTTGTCAATACCACTTTAATTTATTCGAAAATTAATTCATCTTACAGAACCAGGTTTCATGGTAACACCTACCACATCTTCAGCTGAACTAATTTGTTTGTTATTGTTGAATGAACAGGAAATTCAATTTTAGGTTATGTGTTGGGCTTGTAAACGGATTGAGTACTTTATTTATGTAGATTACAATATATACTGGCTTATACACTTATATACAATAGCTTACGATACAGCAAAATTGTAGATGAATTTACAAAATATAAACTAAGAAAATAATTATTGAGCTGTACCGTATATGATATGAAAAAAAGCAATTTGTAATAACTATAGATAAAATAGATAATATTGTTATGCATCTACATAAATTGGCGGAGCTTTGGACATATCAATGTCCATTCTTCGGAATGAATATTCGAAGTATCCTTCCCACTAACGGAAGGAGAATGAAAAATGTTAGTGGGAATAGATGGATTAATGATGAAATTAAACTATGCTAATAGTTTTAGAATAGAAAATTACATTGTAAATGAAATTTTAGTCATCTTAAAAATATACTATATACACCAAATTTGGTTGGTAGCTTACTAGTGATTGTATAATCATTTATGAAATATATTTTTACGCAATAACTTCTGTTAGATTAAACATGCAAACAGATGATGTGTTAATGTGTTTGTCAAGCTCCGTTTAATCTGATAGAATTCATAGGGTCGGCAAAATATCGTACGACCAAAGATCGATGTGTGTGTGTGCAGGGCGTAAGGCGAGTTACACACACATCGATTTTTGGCCGTTCTTATAAATTCTATTGGATTAAACAGATGATGTCAGATGAATTCATAAGGACGGAAATAATCGAACGTCCAAAAATCGATATGTATGTGTAACTGGATAAACTGGCTTAATAAAGGCCAGTATGCAGTTACTCGGTTTGAACGGAGAATTGTCAGCTGTTCGTTTAAACCCCATATGAAACACATTATGATAAATGCAACCATATCTACAAGTAAACGTGTGTTAAACGTAGTGTTAGCATATGGCCCTAAGTCGTGTATATACTAAATGATTTTATGTTTGTGACCTGTACAGAATATGGAAGAGCTGAGTACATAGTACAAGAGGCCAGTAGACTGACTGAGATCTTTGAAATTGCCCATCCCTATATGATTTTGGAAGTGGCATCAATGGCTTTGCATGAGGAAAATGGCGAGCTTGCTGTCGAATTACTCACTTCTCAATCGACCATCCATTAAATGCTGCAGAATTATACAACTCAGTAATGATATCTCGCTATCAAAGTCTATTAGGACGTTATATTTTATTATAAATATTATTATAAACTATAAGGTAACCCGAGCCCCGCAAGGATTTGTTTGAAGAACAAATAAATTGAATCTATAGTGAGGTCCACGTTATAATGGCAGTGTTTGTTTAGTATGGTATTGCTATCCTTGTCTATCATTCAACAAAGCTGATAGCGCCATCTCTTTCTCGCTTTGCTCTGTTGCCAGATCGTCTTTTAACAATGTAGAATTAATAATTAATTAACAAAATATTTCATCTTCGTTATGAAAATGCATTATGAAATTATTGAAAAATATAATTTCTTGTGTAATAAAATATGATTGATCATTTTAAATGAGAATGAACAGTTAATATTACATCAACAAACCTGAATCAGCTATTGTCTATCTCTTCTCTGTATAGGGGGGCTACTTGTAATAAAATAATTCAAAAAGAGTAGCCTACTGAGATTTTTATTTTTCTTTCTATCAGCTACTGTCTGTATGAGGCATTGACAAGATAGAGGATCGGCAACGTTGTTCTCCTATCTTTCTTTACTGGCATTATAACGTTGATCTCACCATAGCAGGTAATCCGAGCTCTCCCCAGGGGTCTTTTTAAAGCACAAATAAATTGAATCTATAGTGAGGTCCACGTTATAATGGCAGTGTTTGTTTAGTATGGTATTGCTATCCTTGTCTATCATTCAACAAAGCTGATAGCGCCATCTCTTTCTCGCTTTGCTCTGTTGCCAGATCGTCTTTTAACAATGTAGAATTAATAGTTAATTAACAAAATATTTCATCTTCGTTATGATAATGCATTATGAAATTATTGAAAAATATAATTTCTTGTGTAATAAAATATGATTGATCATTTTAAATGAGAATGAACAGTTAATATTACATCAACAAACCTGTATCAGCTATTGTCTATCTTTTCTCTGTATAGGGGGGCTACTTGTAATAAAATAATTCAAAAAGAGTAGCCTACTGAGATTTTTATTTTTCTTTCTATCAGCTACTGTCTGTATGAGGCATTGACAAGATAGAGGATCGGCAACGTTGTTCTCCTATCTTTCTTTACTGGCATTATAACGTTGATCTCACCATAGCAGGTAATCCGAGCTCTCCCCAGGGGTCTTTTTAAAGCACAAATAAATTGAATTAGGTATTATAGTTTCATACTGATATTGAAAGTATGAACAACTGTTATAATCTACAATAGAAAAACGATTTGATTGAGCGTACGAATACTTTGTATCACAGAATAAAAATAAATCTGTTCTTATTTTTAAATTTATAATTTATTGATTAACAAACATGTTGAATTGAGTATGCTAAAAATGTAGAAATTCTTTAAATGTTGTGAAAAATAATGTAAATGAATGAAAATGCAAATAAATAATTTGAATTTGAACATGATACAGGCCTATAACCATCCTCAGTCAATCAAGAATTTACATGCAAATTTTCAAGTTAATCAATTAAGTAGTTCAGACGCAATGATGTGTCATTCGTGAATTTCCTATCCACATAGGAAGTACTGTAACACAATATTCCACTGCAAAAAAATATGAGTTCGATCAGACTCGATCCTGCAATCTTTCAATCATGAGTCCCCCGTTCTAACCTCTACACCACGGAATCAATTACAGAAAATTCTGATTGGTTGTGCTTTTATCGTTGGGTAAACTTAAATCACAAATTGAATAAACTTGTTTTTATCATTAAAATAATCAGAATTAATAATTGTTAAAAAGCATTGAAAATAGACATATAACCATCCTCGATAAATTGAGAATGTATATGCAAAATTTCAAATTCAGTAGTTCAGACGATGCGTCATTCGTGAATTTCCTATCCCGTATGTGTATAAGCCAGTTTTCCTTTATTAGATCATAGATTGTGACAATATGCTTGACCTCTTCAAGTTATGTATTATTGTATTGTATGTATTAATGTATTATTTTTGGAAACAAGTGTTCCAAATGTTTGACACTAATGGCCAATCACTTAATGAGACTAAAACGGAGAAAATATTGTTTTCATTAAAGAGCAGTCTGAATACTGAATTACAAAATTACACACAACCAATTAAATTACTTGGTATAGTGCTGGACAGTAAACTGTGTTGGGATGAGCACGTTGAATTTCTTTGTAAAAGACTGGCTAGAGTCACATTTCTTTTAAGAAAACTGAAACCTTTAGTTACCACTGACATTCTGCTAATGGCATATTATGGTCTGTTTCATTCACATTTGAATTATGGCCTTTGATTCATCCAATGGCCATGGATCATTCAATTCATTCATGGGGGATCAGCGCCATTTTATCTTATGTTGTTTTATGTTATCTGACATTGTTTTATATTGTACCGTAGCCTATCTGAGTTACTTCATCTATGTAAATGTGTCAATGAACAAATAAAACTATTTATTAAAGTTCAATCAACTTGAGTTACTATTTTATTGCAGAGGATAATCATTATACATTCTACTTTATTTCCAGATATCTCGTTGATTCAGTGTCTATTGATCAGAAATTGTGCACAAAATTGTTGGATTTTGTTGGGGAACATATTTTCAACCTTGCCAAGTACATGTGCAACACCTCCAAGCCATTTGAAATCGCCTCACTCTTGAAAACCGTGTCAAGCATGTGTTTGGAATCCGCGTCAGTCAGTAAGTACCACCTTAGAGTAAGGTTAGAAGATATCTCACAGTTTGTAGAATTCATTCAAAGTGTTGCTTACCTATGGAATTGTAGGATGGGGAGGAACAAACTACGTTCACCTCGACACCCTTATAAAAGTGTAAAAACGAATAATTAAAATCATCAAGCAGAAGCCACCTCGTTATCCATCAGACCAGCTCTACAATGAGTTTGGTGTGATGGACGCAAGACAACTCTACTCCCTAGAAATTGTTTGCAGACTGCACAAGAACACAGAAAGCTTTCAAAACAGAAACCACTGTCATAACACTAGAAATAGAAGCCTACTTATAACGAACGTGGCTAGGAAGGCAATATACCAACGACACTTCAACCACCTAGCACCAAAACTCCACAATTTACTTCCTGTACACATCAAGATAATAGAAAACTCAAGAAAATTTGAATGCGCCGTTAGAAACTGGATCACAACAACTGGAAGACATAATATAGAAAACATAGTTTCGAACAATATGTGAGCTCACTTACCCAATGTATTTGCACCCCCACTCTAAATTCAATTGTATTACTACTACACCTGCTCTAGAACATGGGTTTCCCATAGGTGAGTAGGTTAATTTCCGAAAAATGCAATTTATTTATATTTGTAGTAAATTTCATATATTGTATTTTTGAATATTATGTACATTTTATTGATTAGATTGTTTATTTGGAATTGTTTATTGTTTAATGGGAATAAAATTTATTTGTATTTGTATAAATTATGGTGTTGTGTCCAATATCCAATATCGTGATCGATGACCAGGCTTCCCCGGATAGATTGTGTCAAAAATTTAAACTGTATTTCACACATAGATGGCGGCGTCACAGACCAGCATAGTCATCATTGAATAAATCCTGCAAAGAATAGAAGCTCCTCCCAAGGAGCCACCTTGGTAGAGTGTTGTTGAACGCGGTAGGTGAGCGCCCCTTCACTGAGTGTGACAGGCAGTTGAACATCTTCATTGCCAGCACCGGAAAACAATCCCTGACCTTAGACAGTTGGTCCTCCCCCGAGTACTGTAGGTGTGCACTTCCTCTCTTCATGAGAACGTATACTGGTGTTTTTTGACGTGCAAGAGTGATGCTAGTATGTAAAGTTCATACACAGTGGATGCCCAGACGTTGAAATATGGGCTAGCAGTGAGAATCAAACTTGCTATAAGTCATCACACCAAGTGCCTTTTTTTGAAGCAGGAGAATATTGTATGTGTGGTGATATCTGAGAGAAAAGATGGCATAAGAAGGTACTCCATGGTTTGTAGAATTCATTCAAAGTTTGGAAGTTTTGTATCAAATAATGTTATTGTGTATCAAGTTGAGATGATGCTGTATCATATTGTGTTGATACTGTATCATGTGTGGTGATAACTGAGAGAAAAGATGACATCAGAAGGTACCCCATGGATTGTAGTTTATGTTTAAAAGTATACTATACTAAAGTAAAGTGTATTATACAATATCAACCCAGTATAATACAGTATCATCTCAACTTGATACACAACACCATAATTTGATACAATACATCTAAACTTTGAATAAATTCTACAAACTATGGGATTGTATTGATACGGCATCATGTGTGGTGATGAAAAATGATAGCATTTAGCCTAACATGGGCCTAATATCGCGGCGTTTTTAGCGTCGCATTAACAGGGCAATGGTTCTTTCAAAGTACACGCGCCAATAACGCTGTGTATAACTTGGTTCAGCGTTGCCAACTCCACGGCATTAGCGCTTGTATAACATTGGCCTAAGAAGATATCCCATGGTATAGGGCGTTTTTGTTGCAAATTGAGCCGATAGTACTAGTGGCTCGTGAAGCTTGTGAAAGTTGGCAGGACTGCCTGAACGGTTCTGGTTGTGCTTAGTATTGCTCTGTTAATTTTTATAAAATTATAAAGGTTTTCTGCTTTTATGTGGTGGAATTTTAGTGAAATGTGATTCAGTAACAGTCATTTCTACTGTACTCACCTAGACACTGCTGTGAGCTTTGTAAATTTTCACGGAATTTGCGACTTATTTAATTGTGTTAGTGGGCCATTTTTGGCAACTTGGTTGAACATGATTATAGGATAAAAGTGTGTTTATGTTTTCGGCGTTGCGAACTTGAATTCACCGGCCGGTCACTACCACTGAACTGTCGCCTGCTTCGTGTCAGCTGTGTAGGCTTTTATCACACTAAAGAAGATAAGGACACCGGTGAGATACCGTAGTTGTTTACAAGTGACAAACAACTTGTTGCGCATAGGCCGATTTTTCTTCAACCCTCTCAAAATCTTATCTGCTGTGTATAGTCTATCACGGCACACTGACCTACTTCTATTTTCATACGATAATGATTCCATCATCGTTTTCCCATTTTTAAATACTCTTCCTAGCACCTGATCCTTCTCATATTCAGGAGCTTCCAATTTTCCTGCCTTGACAGCTCTCCTGGCATTTTTTTTGTCCCCTGTTCTTATTCCTCTACATTCACTTTCACAATTGATTAATAAACAACATTCAATTCATGAAGGTCTTACAGTATTAAAATATTCAACATGTCCAAGAGTAGAGTAGGTAAATTCCCATGTGGAAAATGTGGTAAAAATGTTAATAAATCTAATAAAGCTGTACTATGTATGGGAATTTGTGCGAAGTGGCATCACTTTAAAGAATGTACAGATCTTACAAATGAGAAATATGAACTTATAAGAAATGGTGACTTGACATGGTCATGCGTTAGTTGCCAAAATCCAGATAAAGTGCAAGATCCTAGATCAAACATAGAAGCATGTAGCTTGCATGGGGAACATAATGAAGAACATTTGAATATTGAGATAAATAAACTCCTAACACAGGAGGTCGAAAATCAAAGAGCAATAATAGACGTTTTGAGAGATGATTTAGAACAGGCTAGGCAGGAGATCAAAAATTTTAAAAACTTGGTTTTGGAGAGAGAAGAAGAAATAGTTAAACTGAAGCAAAACGGTTCAGACTTTCAGTTAGTATCAACTAAAAAAAGAAATAAAGCTAGGAAAAGTCTGCCTAGTAGCCTGAATTTTTACAAGGAAAACTATTATGAACCACTGCAACCTGGTGGTGAAGACATGGAAAGTGAAGAGACAGATAGGATTGATGAGCGGAATACAGTAAATACTAAACTGACAAAGGGAAAACAAAGGAAACAGACACTTATCAAACAAAACTGCCCTCAGCCAAGGCTCAGACCAATTAAAAATAAGAAAATTCTACTATGTGCAGATAGCCATGGAAGGAACTTATCGTGGCATATAAATAATAAATTGAAAACTCCATATGAATGCGTAGGCTTTGTTAAACCTGGTGCTGGTACTGAATCAGTTCTGAATAGAGATAATATTGTGAGAGAAATTAAAAATGATGATGTTTTAGTAATATTTTGTGGCACCAATGATGTCGCAAAAAATGAGGCAGCAAAAGCTATGATGGGTATTAAGGATACAGTGCAATATTTCAATAACAATAAAATAATTCTGATTGACATACCTAATCGTTATGATCTAGTGAGTTGGTCATGCGTTAATAAAGAAGTAATAAAAACAAATGAATCTATGAGATCTATTGTCAGAGAGCATAAAAATGTTGTACTTGTGGAGGCAGGCAATGCTGATAGAAACTTTCACACGCGTCATGGTATGCACTTCAATAATTGGGGCAAGAGGTGGCTAGCAGAGAAGATTTGCAGAGCAATCGAGGACGATGACATAGCGTCTGAGTGTGTTGAAATGCTCATTTCTCTAACTGATGACTTCTCTTCATCTCGGACGGTAAATGAGGGTTCTAAGGACAAAACAGATGATTCCTCTCTATGCGGCTCACCAGTGGACCTGCTTGGAGATTTGCTCTCTCCTGTGACTGTGCCAGAGTATAAGTCTCCTGATTCTCCAGCGTTGCTGTTGGACCGCGGGATTTTGAGACAAGATGTCGGAGTTGGGCCGCAGTCCCAACCAATCTCTCCTGCATTGCTTCCGGGAAACGAGTTTCAAACAGTGGAATCTCCCCATACTTAGGAGCGGGCAACACTCAGGTTTCGGCGGCGAAGGTGGAGGATGAACAGTCTAATCAAACACTGGTGATTTCACACATTAACATACAATCTATAAAAAATAAACTCAACTCTTTAGAGGTTTTTAATCATAACACTTCATGTGATATACTTTGTGTTAATGAACATTGGTGCACACATGATGAGATAGATTTGTATAAGCCTGCTGATTTTACCGTGGCAGCTAGTTTTTGTAGGTCTACTCCCTATGGAGGTTCAGCTATTTATGTTAGAGAGTCTTTCAAGTATCCTCTCACTGTACTAAATATTGACTCCTTCTGTGAGCCCAAACAATTTGAGGCAGTTATGATAGCCTTACATACAATCAAATTGATAGTAGTTTCTGTTTATCGGTCCCCTGATACATCAATTGAGGTCTTCACAAATAAGCTGTCTCAACTCTTAGATTTTATTGATGTTACTCCTAAATACTGCAAATATAAGATTGTAATTGCCGGTGACATTAACATTGATCCTAGAGGTAAGGGCTCACAAACATTAGCTTTTCTCAACACATTGAAGTCTTATGACTGTTTTTGTATCAACTCACTTCCCACAAGATTAGATTCATGTCTAGATAACTACATCTCAAACCTTCACCCTACAACGTATACTTGTGCTACAAATCAACCGCATCTATCTGACCACTTAGGGATAGTGTTGACGATTTCTAGCCTGACTCCCTTCAGCACTGGAGAAGTAGATGATGGAAGTGCGAAAACTAGCTATAAGTATAGAGTGTTGAATGATACCAGTATAAACAAGTTAAAACGTTGTTTGAATGAAGTTGATTGGTTTGCAACAATCTGTACAGATAATGTAAATTTAGCATTCAATAATTTTATGCAGGTTCTGTCTAATAATTTCAAAAGATGCTGTCCTCTTAAAACTAGAAAAATCAGCCTCAATAAAAATTGTCAAAAAATAGCAGTGCAAGGAACTGGTACACTCCTCAGTTGAATAATATTAGAACTCTATTAGATTTTAGCCATATGAAATGCAAGACCAATCCTGAACTATTAGAAAATCATAGAAGATTGAAACAGCTCTATAGAGATCAAATAGATTTGGCTAAGAGAAAGGCAAATGATGATTTTATATTGAAATCTAATAATATGTGCAAAGCATCCTGGAGGGTTATAAATGATGAAACAGGGCGACTGCCAAAAAATAAGTCACAATCTGAACCACTTTTATCTGCTAGAGAGTTTAATGATTTTTTCGCAGGAATTTCTAATACGATTTCGGTAAAGAGTGATAGTTGCAACAATATTGGTTCTATTGATATTCTATCTGCATCTGGGTTGAAGCCTCAGACAAATCAACAGCCGTTTGTGTGGTGTGTGGTTGAACCAGACGTTATTTGTACGATTGTTTCAAGACTTAATAATTCCAGGGCAGAGGATGTTTTTGGATTATCCAATTTTGTTTTGAGGAAAATTATAGATGCCATCATAGAACCTTTAACATTCCTTATAAATTGGGCTCTTGGAGTAGGGGTGTATCCGGACTGCTTGAAAGTCACTGTGACAGTACCAGTATATAAAAAAGGAGATAAGAACAACATTAATAATTATAGGCCAATTTCTCTGGTACCTGTCATATCCAAGATAATGGAAAGCGCAATAAAAATTCAAATTGAGAAATATTTTGAGCAGAATAGATTGTTTCAGTCGGCGCAGTTTGCTTTCAGACGTAATTTGAACACTACTAAAGCAGTTGAAAGCGTTGTGTCTTTTATTATTGATGGCTTTGAAAATGGTGAAGAGGTTAGTGCTCTGCTTTTGGACCTTAGCAAAGCCTTTGATATTGTCCCACACAAGCAACTTATAGAAAAACTGCACTACTATGGATTGAATGGTAATGAGTTGTCACTTTTCAAGTCATATCTCTCTGATAGATTCCAGTATGTGAAAATGGGTGAGCAGAAATCTGATTGTAAGAAGGTCTCAGGAGGAGTCCCTCAGGGCTCTGTACTGGGTCCTTTCCTGTTTATAGTATATATGAATGATCTACCCTCATACATCCCTTATAAAACTGTTCTCTATGCAGACGACACGACACTTCTGTGTTCAAATAAGTCTTCTGAAATAAATAAAATTATCACAACATTTATGACCAACAGAGCCAATATTTGGTTCTCTGCAAATAAGCTTATGGTGAACGAGAGCAAAACAGAATCTATATTGTTTGGTTTGAGTAGAAATTGTGAAAAAAGATCAGTAAAACTACTAGGGATTAACCTTGATTCCAAACTCACTTGGAGTACCCACACTGAAGCTCTTTGCAGTCGCCTATCCAGAGTAATATTTTTATTGAAGAGGTTGAAATTGTATACTAGTGCTGGTTTAACGTTGATGGCATATTTTGCTCTTTTCCACTCTCATTTACAGTATGGCACCCTATTGTGGGGCAATTCAAGTGGTGCCAGTGACGTATTTTTGTGTCAGAAAAGAGCTCTGCGAACCATTTTTAATCTTGGTAGAATGGATTCATGCAGGCCATTCTTTAAAAGAAACGGCATATTGACTCTGCCCTGTATATTTATGCTGCAAGCTCTGACATTTGTCAAAGATAATCTGAGGCAATTCGATCTAAGATGCGATGTACATCAGCACTTTACAAGAGAGCGTAAACAAATAAATACCGGACGGGTACGACTTTCCAAAACACAAAATATGTATGTTTATATCGGTATAAAATTATTTAATAAACTGCCTGAAAGTATCCGTGATAAAAACTCTAGATCGTTCAGGTACGCAATTTCCAAACTATTCAAAAATAGGGCTTTTTATTCGATTGAGGAGATGTTGGCAGCTGATATTTCATGTTAAAACTCGCTGAAGGGCATTAAAATAGTTATTTGTATATCTAGAGTGAAAAGTGCTGTTTTTTCTCCCTGAGGGAAAAGTTTGAAGCCCGAGGTGAAGCCGAGGGCAACAATATTTTCCTGAGGGAGAAAAAACATTTTTCACTCGTGATATACACAACATTTTTCCTCCACCTACATTTTTATAAAAACTGCTAATATATAATTTTTAAAAACGTATGTGACCAAACAATGTGTTACAACATAATCTAAAAAGTAAACAGAAACAGCTGGCTTGTAATCACAGTTCTCCTCCGACATCACTATATGTCGGCTAAAGTTGTAACAACAATGACAGCCAAAACTACAGCTATGATGAAGTTCCCGTTTCAAATTTGATTAGTTAATAAGTAATATTCGTTGGCTGATATTTTGAATAACATGGAATAAAAGAAAAAAATATATACATTTTTTTAGTATAGTGATATGAAGTTTGTAATAATAATTTCAGCATACAAACATAAATTTTATATATCGATCAAATGTCTGGTTGAGGTATTGAATTCAGTTGGTTTAATGACTACTCTATATGCTTCCTCATCTGAGCTTAGACCTTCTGACCTATTCCAAATGTACGTTTTTAAAATAGAGATGCTTCCCATGTTATTTAAATGGAGTCACTTTTACTCCCTAGGGAGTTTTTCTGTTTTTTAGTACCGAGAGCGAAAAAGTGACACTTTAGTATCATGTTTCAGGGAGTAAAGTAAGTACTTTTGACAGTAGGTGGAGGAAAAGATAATTATTATTCATCCTTGGAAAAACACCTAATGATAATTATTTCTTCATCTGTTGGTGATGGAAGTGAGTGAGCAAGTTCATGTGTGTGGGAATGTGTCAAAATTATGACTCAGCTGTTGAACTTTTGTAATCATTCAATCAGGTACTTTAGTGCTGGTTGCAAAAAAGCCGGTTATTTTCAATCCTGATTAATTCCAGTAGATACATCTTTTTGAAATGTTTTTCTCTGATTTGGTTCACGTGAAGTTAATCAGGATTAAAATCTAACCGGCTTTTGTTCAACTGGGCCTTTGTGAGGGAAATTTTTGCCTTCCCTTTGGGTATTAATCTCAATTTACTGTGATTAGATAGAATATTTCTGTATGAATGTTATTATAATTTCTTCTTTCGTAATAAATTTCATGCTGTTTTACTCCAGAGCGGAGCTCGGAGCTCGGTTCCCGATATTATTTTCTTGTCAATGTTCTCTAAAAATATTTTTTCTAAAACCTTTGATATTAGCGGTGTATTAGTAAAATTAATGAATTGAGTTTGATTGTATTGTTTAATTTCCAGGCACCATTCTGCAGGCAGTTGAAATTTCGATTTGGGTGAATCTGATCACCGGTTGTCGGCCCCAAGTTTCATTTTTCTCAGAGTATATTCCTTCAACACGTCTATTCCAGTTTCTACCAGAAATGGTCACTTCTATTCTTAAAGAATATGCCTCGTTCGCCGGTGAGTTTCGTTATTAATTTCTAATAAATTATTTATTTAAAATACATCCTGTATGCATTGTTTAGTACCAACATGGAGAAAAGATAGCATAAGAAGATATCCCATGTTTTGTAGTCAAAACTTCAAAGTTTGAAAGTGTTGTATCAAATTATGGTGTTGTGTATCAAGCTGAGCTGATACTGTATCATATTGTGTTGATACTGTATAATGTGTGGTGATCAGAGAGAAAAGATAGCATAAGGAGATATCCCGTGGTATAGGATGTTTATGTTACTAATTTCAATGTTAACTCAAGCCGATAGTCGTAGTAGTTGTTTTTGGTGAAGCTATGTGACGCTGGTAGTCTCTCATATTGTGCAGTTCTTACACTCTCACCAGAAACAACAGTAATAATAGACGATAAACGGCTTCAGTTGACAAAAAACAAGTAATCGGCTTGAGTTAACAAAAAATCGGCTTCAAATTTGGAACATGAACGACCCATATACCATGGGATATATCTCCTTATGCTATTTTTTCTCTATGGCTTTATGTAATTGAGTTGTGTTTCGATATGTGAATTGAACTGTGTTGATTTTTATCTATAATGATTATATAGTATACTAGCCGTCAGGCTCGCTTCGCTCGCCATATCCGTCTAGCCAGGGGCTAGTCCCCCTGGACCCCCGACTAGATCGTCCAAAAATGAGATCAGCGGGCTCGCTTCGCTCGCCTGAATTTTTCATTTGAGCATGCTTCATTCCTTCAGAAAGTCAAAGTACTGAGAAAACGCAGAAAAGCTGAGAAAAATGCTGATTGCGTATCTCTGATGAAATATCAATGTCACCTCATCACAAAATTTTTAGACCCGGTACTTTGTACCGAATTTGAACATTTCCTGTCTATTACTTGATGAAAGGACTGAGAAAACTAAAAAAAATTCTAATTTTGGGCGTATCTTTGGAAATAATTTCAAATTCCTTCTAACACATCATTATTATACCCCAGCTGAGCTTCTGTAGTAAATTTGAACATTTTCTGTTCATTTGTTCTCGATAGAGCTGAGAAAGCGCAAAATAACAAAACATCGCTGGAAAACGCAGATTTTGGGCGTTATTTCAAATTCCTTATAACACAACATTATTATACCCTAGCTTAGCTTCTGTACTAAATTTGAGCAATTTCTGTTCATTTCTGTTCTAGATAAATCTGAGAAAAAGCAAAAAACAAGCTGGAAAAACGCTAATTTTGGGCGTATCCTTGACGTTATTGCAAATTCCCTCTAACACAACATTATTACACCCTAGCTGAGCTTCTGTACTAAATTTGAACATTTTCTGTTCATTTGTTCTCGATAAAGCTGAGAAAACGCTAAAAAAACGCTGGGAAAACGCAGATTCGTTGGCTGATATTTTGAATAACATGGAATAAAAGAAAAAAATATATACATTTTTTTAGTATAGTGATATGAAGTTTGTAATAATAATTTCAGCATACAAACATAAATTTTATGTATCGATCAAATGTCTGGTTGAGGTATTGAATTTAGTTGGTTTAATGACTACTCTATATGCTTCCTCATCTGAGCTTAGACCTTCTGACCTATTCCAAGTGTACGTTTTTAAAATAGAGATGCTTCCCATGTTATTTAAATGGAGTCACTTTTACTCCCTAGGGAGTTTTTCTGATTTTTAGTACCGAGAGCGAAAAAGTGACACTTTAGTATCATGTTTCAGGGAGTAAAGTAAGTACTTTTGACAGTAGGTGGAGGAAAAGAATATTATGATCACCCCGACACATATTATTATAGTGGGGTATCATAATTAGAACTAAGTTTAGTATTAGCAATCTTGTATGTTTAATATAACAACTATGTATATGTTTTGTCAATAAACTCCTCTGGTTGCAATTCATTGGCAATCAGAGAAATTATTATTATTATTATTTTTATATGTTGTATTTTTTTCTATTGATGTAATAAATAAATAGAAGGTGGACTGTTTCATATAAACACCATTTGTTTGAAGATTTTCGTAATTGCAGGCGAACGATATAGCAAGTTGTGTGGAATCGGCAGTGAACGGTCTGAGTCAAATGGAGCACAACACTGTTGCTCTTCAAGTTGTCACCGATTTGTACTGCTGCTTGTCGTCTATTACCAAACTGGCCATCGAAACCCCTGCCGGGAACCGCGCTCCTCATGTTGACATCGTGAGTAAATTCTAATTCTACTTCTTTACTGTTTTAAGGGAAGTAATTTTTTTTCCTTTTGCAATTGAAATGATATACTGAGTGCGGTATCATAATCTCCTTTTTTACTTTCCTTGCCCTATTACCATAGGTAAGGAAAGTATTGCTTTCCAAAAGAATTAAGGTACCCCAATTTCTAAATTTCTATACGTTTCAAGGTCCCCTGAGTCCAAAAAAGTGGTTTTTGGGTATTGGTATGTATATATGTGTGTGTGTGTGTGTATGAGTGTATGTGCGTCTGTGTAGGCCTACATGATATCTCATCTCCCACTACCAGTTCTTCCTCAATCTTCATCTTATTCACCATTAGGATTATTCATCACCGAAACTCCACACATCTACATCTTATTGTGTTTAGTGAATTTTTGAACTAGTACTTTAAATAGTGAAGGGAGCCGAACTGTCAAGGCATACTGAATGCACTCGAATCAAGAGACTTTTTCATTTAGGTTAAGTTTTATCAGTTTCATCCCCATTTCCCCCGTCATGTGTCGTTCTGAGGTCGGTTCACGATTGGTCTGCTGCTTCCATGATGCCTCTCACTGACACGTCAGCTCGCTCGCCCTCAAGTAGGTATGATTATTTCAATAATAGTCATAATGACGCAGGTATGTTTCTAGCAAATAAGCTCCACTCTTTCAAAAAATTTTTCAAGGCTGCTCACCTTAACAGTGAGTGAGAGATAAGAATGAGAACGGCCTGACGTACTGTTTTTCAGCTCCTGTTTATTCGAAAATAACTCGGGTACTTTGCGACTTGCAGGATTGATATTTGGCATAGAGTTAATAGTGGTGAAGTTGATTGTGATCACGAAGTTTCGAATTGATTCGTACAATAGTTTTTGTGGAATACGTGAATATATTTTTGTTGTTCGACATGATTTCTCAAGGAACGCGTAGCAAGCAGCTAACCGGCAAAGATAAGGCTCAAGGCAACAACAGCCCGGCCGGAGCTCCTCGACCCCGCTCCTCCTCATCATCCACCAGTGAGGGGCCGGCTTGCGGAAAACAGCTGATTCGGGACACAATATCTGAATTTCTTGCGGAGGACAATCACCTCGACAATATTGTTGAACGATTGTTTGAAAAGTTTTCTGCCAGGCTGGAGGAATCAGTGACGGCAGCTATTAGTGTTAAATTCGAAACCAGGTTTGCGGAGGCAGAGAAGAAGATTGCCACATTAACTGCTCAAGTAGACAATATGAAAAAATTGTCTGCAGTACAAGTTGACGAGTTGGAGCAGTATCAACGAAGAAATAGCGTGCGAATTTTTGGGTTGCCAGAGGAGAGAGGTGAAAACGTTTCAGGCATTGTTACGGGCTTCTTCCGCACCAGGCTCAATAAGGAGATAGACGTTGCGTCAATCGACAGATGTCATCGCGTTGGCCGACGTATGGTGACTGATACTCAACAACAACCACGACCGAGAGCAGTACTCGTGAAATTCATCAGTTACCAGACGAAAAGAGCTGTCCTGACCGATCGGCGCAAATTGAAAGGGACGGGATTGACGATACGCGAGGACCTGACACAGAGACGAAACGACTTCTATCGCAGCGTAGCCAGGAGAGTTGGAGTGCGAAATGTATGGACCGTTGATGGACGCGTGATCTGGAGGGAGAATGGTAATGTCATGTCTGGCGGATGGGAGCAGACACTTGATGGACTTAACTGACATAGTATAAGCACACTAAAACAATAAATAATTATAAGCACAGCGTTGAAGTGCTCTGAATAATTTGGTGAATGATGGACAATGATCATGTAGGTTAAACTCATTTTATTTTTCTTTATAATTGTAGGATATTTTTCGTCTTATTTATTTTCTGATATTGTTTTTCTTCGTATGATTCAAAATATCATACGCATATGGCATAAAAACATTTTTTTTCACAATGATGAGAATTTGCATTAATGATTGGTATGAAAGGTGCGTCTGAGTCATGTTTGTGAATGAGTGAGAGAGATTTGTGTGGGAGAGATTATGAGATGTACGAGATTTTATGCTAGATATTTATGAGAGCTGTTGACCTGCATTACATTTTTTGTGCATTTCTTCTAGGGTGAGTTATTCGTCTAACTCATTTGGTACGGTTGGAATCAATCGGTATTTTCATTCGTACTCTTATTGAAAGACAGTAACTGCAATCAGCCTACTTATCTGCCGTAGTGTTGTTTATCTCATTCTGCCAATACATCTTATCATTTATCGCAAAGTGCACTATAGAGCGAGGTATATCTTCTATTTATTTTATTTTCTGTCGATTACTTTTCTGGTTATCCATCATATCTGCTGAGATCACAGACATAATAAAGAAATATATTTATGTTCTGGATGAGCATTTTTTTCCCATGTTTTATACTATTGAATTCACTATAATTTTTCTTTTTATGTCATGAGCGGAGTTTTGCTATAATGTTTTTATTGTGGGTACCGAGTCTTATTAATTAATAAAGTTAGTTGTTTTTCCCATATCACCTTCAGATAATACCTACCCAGGTAGATTAGTATCTAAACCCGATTGTTGTTATTTGTGATTTTGTTTGTTTGTTATTAAATTTTATCAAACAGGGGCTGAAGTTATAGGCCTGTAATAGTTTTGCTCACTTATTATTTGATATTTTTTTTGTAAGTATGTTTGGATGTGCATGTATGATTGAAAGTATGAATGTGAAAGTTAAACTGCCTCTCGTTACTTATAGCTTGCGATTGCTCTCACTCAGATGCGGTTGTGGACTACAGCTCTCGTTAAAGAACAGCTATGAGTGCTGTAGATGACCGATCTGCCGCGTCGGACACTAAATGTTTGCTTCAAAATAAACTACAGCCCTATTCTGGTTTCCTTAAGATAGCTCATGTTAATGCACAGTCTGTTGGTGGTCACATTGACGAATTCAGGTGTATTTTCGAGTCGAATCAGTGCGATGTGGTCCTGGTGTGTGAAACATGGTTGAAGCCATTTGTGTCGTCACGAGGAGTTGATTTGGATGGTTACACTCTTGTTAGGAACGACCGATTGCATAAGGGTGGAGGAGGGGTGGCGGCATATGTTAGAAGCGAATTGAAGCCAGTCTCGAAGTTCAAATCTGATACATCTAGAGCTAATAAGCCAGAATATTTGTTCTTAGAAATAACTGTTTCAAGACAGAAAATTTTGTTAGCTGTCTGTTATAGACCGCCTCACATAGGCTTTATGGACGAGTTTGAAGAGGGTCTTACGCAGTGTATGGCCAATTATAACCATGTTATTGTTATGGGAGACTTCAACACAGACTTGTTAGGACCGGCTACTTTTGACAGAACACAACTGACGACAATATTTGACTCATGCAACCTGACTCTGCTCCCTCTGGAGGCCACCCACCATACGGCTACATCCCATACCCTCCTTGATCTAATAGTAGTCTCTAATCCCAAATTGGTAAGAACTCATGGACAGATCCCAGCTCCCGGACTTTCTGGACATGATCTAATATATTGCGTGTACACCATTAAGCCCCCCAAAATGAAGCCAAAAATAATCAAGTATTATGACTACAAAAATATAGATAGTACAGCATTATTCCAAGAGACAATTCACATGCCCTGGGAAGGAATTTACTACACTAATAATATCAATAACATCCTTTTAATAATAGTCAATAATCTACAATATCTCTTCAATAAATATGTTCCCTTAAGGAAAAGACGTGTCACCAGGACACCAGCTCCATGGATTACTCAGGATATTAAACAATTAATGAAAGAACGAGATAGACTATGTACACTGGCCAGACGAACTCAGAATACAAATACTTTTGACGAATACAAAGCAAAAAGAAATAGATGTAAACAGTTAATTAGAAATTCCAAAAGTCAATATTTCAAAAATTTGTTAAACTCTAATAGATCAATGGCTTCCAAATGGCGCGCTTTAAAGTCTCTCGGGGCAGGCAAGGATAAGTCCAAGTTGGTGGTCAGACATACTGTTGAAGAATTGAACTGTCACTTCTCTCAGGTTCCGGTGAGTTTGGATTTGGCCTACGAGTATTCCAATAATTATGAGGTGTTACGGTGTGATGATGAGTTTCACTTGGCAGCAGTAACGCAGATGGATGTCATTGGATCAATCTGTGATATTAAGAGTAATGCTGTCGGCGCCGATGCACTTCCAGTGAGATTCATCAAACTAATTCTGCCTCTCATTTCTCCGTTTATCACACATTTATACAATACTTCATTTATGACCTCCAGCTTCCCATCTGCATTCAAATTTTCCATGATCATTCCATTCAACAAAGTTCCTGATCCCACTTCTCCTTCTGATTATCGGCCGGTCGGCATACTGTCTGTCTTGTCTAAGGGTCAGGAGAGGCTTGCTCATAAGCAAATAAGTGGCTATATTACTCGGAAAGGAATCATCAGCGAACATCAGTCTGGATTCCGAGGAGGACACAGCACCACATCAGCTTTGCTCTGTGTTTCAGATGACATTCGAATGGCTATGGATAGGAGACAGTCTACACTGATGGTGTTGATTGACTTGAGCAAGGCATTCGATTGTATCTATCACCCGCTGCTTCTGAAAAAACTGAAAAATTATGGTTTTTCTGAGAGTAGTGTGGCATGGGTGAGGTCATACCTTCTTGACAGACAGCAGTGTGTTCGATTAGACAGCACGTCTCGACGGAGGGTGGTCAACAGGGGGGTACCTCAGGGTTCAGTTTTGGGACCACTACTGTTTAGTTTGTATGTAAATGACGTAACTGACCGACTCAGACACTCCAGATATCATCTTTATGCAGACGACCTACAGATTTATAGACATTTCAAGACTGATAACTTTGGTGAAGCAGTTACTCTTATGAATGAGGACCTGACTGCTGTCTCACTCTGGACAGCACAACATGGATTGAAAATTAATGAATCAAAATCCAAAACAATCGTTATAGGTAATAGAAGACTTTTGAACCAACTTGACTTTAACCATGGACCTTTCATTGAAATTAACTCTCATAGACTGGATTATAGTGAAAACATTAAAAACTTAGGACTTACATTTAACAGACATCTAGACTGGACTGAACAAGTGACAAAGACTTGCAACAGGGTCTTTGCAGGCATTCACTCACTGAAGAGAATTGGAGCTGTTATCCCCTTACGGGAGAGAATAATGCTTGTGAAGACTTTGATATTTCCGCATTTCCATTATGGAGATGTGGTCATACAGGACATGACAGTGACTCTTTCTGAAAGACTGCAAAGGGCTCAGAACTACTGCGTGAGATTCGTCTTTGGCCTTGAAAGGGACGTCCACATAAGCCCTTACATCACTCAGATGGGTATTTTGAAGCTTCGAGACAGCAGAATTTATCATGTGCTGATGCTCCTCCACAAGGTTCTGGCAACTGGGTCTCCTCTCTACTTGAGTCAGAAATTTCAATTCCTCGCAGGAATCAACAGAAGAGATACGAGGCATGGCGCGAGCCTGTTGAGCATTCCCATCCATCGCACTGTGACATATAATAGGTCGTTCTGTGTGACCGCTTGCAGACTGTGGAATAGCTTACCCGCATCTTTGAGGAGTGTGGAGAGGCGGACACTGTTCGGCGCGGAGGTCTTGGCGTGGCTGAGGGAGGGCGATCGGGGCATAGGATGAGGAGGTGTGTATGCGTGGTGTGTTTGCTTGTGTGGAAGGTGTGTGTTTGCGTGAAATTTTCTTGTTTCTTGCTTAAAATTAAAAAAATTTCCTATAACTCTATTTTCTAACTTTTTTTTTATTTTCTTTCAGTCTAAAATATATTCTACTAAATTGAATGAAATTGTTTTTTTCAATTATTGATTTATATTATATACATATATATATATTTTTTTTCTATCATATTACTTATTATATTTAAGAGATTATTTCATTATGTTTTGATGTAGATGCATTAGAATTGTATAGGAGGGTTAAGTGGGAGAGAGGGCCGGATGCGCCCTAACTTCGCCCTCCAGGTTAAAATAAAGGCAGCCTATCTATCTATCTATCTATCTATATGTGGTACCTACCGTCAATTTATCATGTCATGTTTTAACCGATGATTACTATAATGTCTGGCATTCAAACAATATTATAATGGAATTTCACCAGTTAACATCTCCTCAACCGAATAAAAAGCCTGACCGGTATCAACTTGAATACACTCTCTAGTAAAGTGCTCATGTAGATCGCATATTAGATCTAATATATTCAAGATATCTTTGAAAAGTAAGAGCCTGCAGCATTAATAAACAGTGAAGAGTCAAATTGCTGTATATTTTTAAAAAATGGCTTGCAGGGATCCATTCTACCCAGATATTAAATTGCCACATCATAACACTGTGTTATTAAAAATATGCTTAATTTCTGCATGTACATAACTGAGTAAGTCACCATAACAATCATATATTTACAATTGTTATATACAATAAAGTAGCATAGATATGATGTTGAATTAATACTTTTATTTCTGAACACAGCAATCATGAGTTCAACTTGTCTTGATTCGAAAAGTTCTGTAGCACTGTAAAAGCACTATTCGAGTCTTTTAATTTCCTCCTAAACAAAGGTTTGCTCTCTATTTCAGTTGTGATAGGCTATTCATTTATTCATTTACGGTACAAATGAAAATTTGTCACTGAAATGAATACAAAATAGTAGGCTATTCGGATAGTTACCTGAAATGCTAGTGCAGTGCAGACGAAGATCTCGCAAGTTTCTTGAGGTATGATTTCAAAACCGACCGAGTAGAATTTTTCTAGTGTCTTGTCCAAATAATTTGTTCCATTTCATCAATTTTCAGAGCCTGTAAAAGAACATAGATAAATTAGATGAAAAATAAGAAATTCACAGATGAATGAATGGAATCACAGTTCACCAGACGCATCATATGAAAATAGAAATGAGATAATGAATAATGCATGATAGAAATTCATAGATCATCACAATGCATACTTGAAAAAATCATGCTTCTTCACCTACAGAAAAGGATCGTTAGAATTATAAACAATGAAAACTACCTGGCACATTGCAAAACTTTGTTTATTGAGACTGGAATACTAACACTCCCTTGTCTTTGAATCAGCTCTGATGGTTGAAAGAAGACCGGATTATTTCCAACGGAACCAACATATACATGGATACAACACAAGACGACATAATGACACCCATATACTGACAGTGAGAACTGGACTGGCGCAAGAGGGGCCCAGATTTACAACCAGATGCAGCAGGATTTACAACCATCTCCCAGAAGAAGAAATAAAAAATATCAAAAGCATAGGCACCTTCAAGGACCTCCAGAAGAGACACTTACAACAAAAGCCTTACTATAGCCTGCACGAATTCTATGATGACGGTGTGTTCCGCAGGGACGACCACGGCGCTGTCGCGCTACTAGTGGGATATCTACAAGTATCAAGTAAGTATCAAGCATCACGCCTCAACTACTGGACTGATTAACTTGACAATTTGCATATAGATTATTAATTATTCACCGTGGATGGTTATATTAATTCTTTTAATATAAAAGAATATTAGCCTATTGTTAATTCTTCAAGATTAAGGTAGGTCAAGTTTTAAGTCTGTTAAATTTTTAATTAGCCCATTGCGGTGCACGGGTTATCTGCTAGTATTGAATTGAATTGGTGGTGGAATACTGCCCTGAATTGAGCCACTGACAAACTTGATAGCCAGAAAAGAGTATTGTAGCAACTATTAAGTTGTAAGTAACTAAGTAAGTATAGGCCTACTTGAGTAAAAGTATACTTATGTTGTGTGACTCACCTGTCTGGTTGACTTGCTTTTCTGTGAGCATCAAGATTCAAGATCCAAAAACATCTAAATGCGTCTTCTTCTGTGTCTTACAATCCATACCAAGCAACTGCAAAAACAGACCCACATTATTATTATTGTGTACAATCTTACTGTAGAGTGGTCAAATAAAAAAACAAAATATTACCAACAGCAGGTAACCCGTGCTTTGCTAGGGACTAACTGAAAACTTCACAAACTCGACCTACTGAGATACCTCCAATACCTTCTGTTTCATTCATTGTGTGATCGATGGCGTCATTGTATTCAATACACATAATTACAGAACAACTATTCAAATGGCAAATAAAACAGTGAGCACTTTCAATAAAAATTTAAATCATCAATCATAAATTCATTCAAATTATAATATGCATTATCACAAAAGCAGCTGAACGGTGGAGACGTCTCCTGGGGGTGATGCGTCATTGAAAAATATCCTATCCCCTACGTGTACAAGCCGATTCTTTCCATTATTACATTATAGATTTATCATTAGGTTTACCGGTACTTACCAAGTTGTCGTTCTAACAAGCTAAACTGTTATTATTTGCTAGGTTGGGATAAAACTAGGAAAACATGAGCGTTAATGAATAAATGGTTCAAATTATAATACATAACCAACTTTCTTGACTAGCTTATGAATCAAAATTCGGAGAAGGAAAAGTTTCGGCCTGTGCCTTTAGCTCCTTTCCAATCATTTAAATGAATAAGTTTTATGTATCATCAAATAGCCTAAATAAAATGAACTTATTGACTATTCGAAAAGTGTTTACCACCGTACGTTGGTTTATGCAAATTGATTTTATCTCACCAAACTGTTATTTATGAAGTAAAAATTGGGCTTGAAAGTGGAATTCTAACCTCATTCTTTTAAAGAAAAACATAGGTAGCCTCAAAATTTTGGGCCTGTTGTTTTTCTCCGAATCTAATTATTGTATAACATTATGATTAGCAATTGACAATAAATAAAATGAATAAACTTGTCAACGACACCCTTGGCTATGATACCATACAAAACCTGGAATAATATTGTAAACTAACCCATAACCTATTTGCAAATGTTCATGTTTGTTTATCAGTGAATAAACCATTACCAGCTACGTTTTATATTAAAATACAGTAAGCTTACTAGCATTTAAACCAATAAATTTGGTACTCCACTACTGAAGAGAAGAATTTTCTAAATATTCAAGTTTCAACCAAAACATTTTTTAGTTTTGAAGATACAATATATCAAGTGGTTAATATTTTTATAATGTATTTATTGATACCCTTTTCAAATATAATGGTGTTTAAATGCCTAACTATCTACTGAAGTTTCGACTGAATACTAGGCTAACCTCCAAATTCCTGTATCTGTTTACCAAATAAACCGTTTTATTCTTTAATTATCTCTACATATAATTTTAATAAAAATGATTGGAAAGATGAGATTAAAACTGTCCTATTCCTCTTTTAAATTTCAATTTTGACTAAAAATTCCAAAAATTGGTTATTGGTGGTTAATATTTTCATAACCTCAATTCATTTTGAGTTGAGTACAATTTTCAGTCAAAAAAATATTTAACCAAAAAATCTGTAGGTCAATTGAAACCAATATTAAAAACTATCTAAATATCATTAAACACTGATATAATAGAGAATTATTTAAATAATATTTATTTATGGATTTGATCCTCTGTAGAGATTATCCATAGAGGTTAAATCCGTATCAAATCAAAGATGGACGCCGTTCTGTATCTCTGTATCACCCTGACGTCATTCTGTATCACTTGAACCAAAAATTTAACATTGAAGAGATAGGAAAATCAAAAACCAATACCAGGGTATCAGAAGGACATAGGAGGTAAAAATGCAACGCGTGCTTGCAACGTAACTGACCTCGATGGAGACGGATTTTGGTAACCAGCTGTACCACTACACACCGCAAAATAATAATGAAAAAATAATTAAGTATTAACAATTGATACGTTCAAATAGAATATTTAAATTATTTCTCTGATGTATCAAATTATCCTGTTTATTGGAAGCACTATTAACGCAATTCATAGTTGAAAAAATAATGAGCATCAAACAGCTGATTAGCTTGAACAGCAGGTAGCCAGCCGTACCACTACACAACGCAAAAAAATAATAGAAAATAATTAAGTATATCTATCATCAAAATAGAATTATGATATTCAAATGATGATTTTAAAAGTTTCAAATATATTCTCTAGTTGATTTATACCATTATTCATTGAAAAGTTGGGAATATATATAAGTACTTCTGATTGATGCATTTGGAGAAAATATCGACATTCAATGGTTCTCAAATGATTTTTTATAGATAAGGAATTTTATAACTATAGATTGATGTCTTGATTACGTTTGAAAGAATGATTCATAAAAAGATTCACTCTTCATTCTTCAAAAGGTTTTGAAACATCATTATCAAGATGGCTCACCGGCAAATTCAAACTAGGTTATCAACCGGCAAATTCAAACTAGGTTATCAACCGGCAAATTCAAAAGCTACCTACTAACTACGGTATATAATTATTATATTGAAAATCGAAATAAATGGAGAAAAGTTATTCACTTGTTCTGGCTTGAAATATTTCTAAATATTCAACAAGAAGTCTTTCAAAAGTAAGTTATTGAGGTAACATTGCTAAGGAATAGGCTACATTGAGAATATGATTCAAATTTTTCTTTGAAGCTATAAAATAGCTCTTTACTCTTGACTTTAGTTAGTAATTAGAACTTGTTACTCAACAGTCAATTTGATATTATACAAAAAAGGTCCTCATGCGTACAAAGCTACTATGAAGCTAACAAAAGTTAGAGATATAAAAACTAGGGAAAATTCTACTAGAGATGCGGTCCTGCTTTTTTTTGAAGCATTAAATCTCTCAGTTTGATTTTATTAATTGCAGTGACAAAATTTTCAACTACGGTATATGATGATAAGAAAAATGTTATATTATACAACAACGTTTGCTACAAAATAAGGCTCTGATGAACCGTTCAATGGTTATGGTTAAATTACTGGAACATCATCCCATTATCTCACATAGCCCATAGGCCATCATGAAAATGAAACAGATCAGATTCTCAAAGGAAAATCTATCAGGAAAGCGAGCTGTACAGCCCACAACAGCAACTTCTTCTGAAATACTTGAAGAAACAAATCTATAGAGTCCTCAGTCACCGCTATAGTAGCATAACAGCTAATACAGAAAAATCTAATAATTTAATCAGTTATTAAACAAATTTCGTGCAACTAGATCTTATTTTGAGCAGAATTTACAGCTATTATATTTTTGATTATTGTAAATTTTCTTGTATAATTTACTACTGATCTTCAGTTTACTTGGACTGAGTTTTTGAAATCAGGTTAACCTCCAAATTCCTGTATCTGTTTACCAAATAAACCGTTTTATTCTTTAATTATCTCTACATATAATTTTAATAAAAATGATTGGAAAGATGAGATTAAAACTGTCCTATTCCTCTTTTAAATTTCAATTTTGACTAAAAATTCCAAAAATTGGTTATTGGTGGTTAATATTTTCATAACCTCAATTCATTTTGAGTTGAGTACAATTTTCAGTCAAAAAAATATTTAACCAAAAAATCTGTAGGTCAATTGAAACCAATATTAAAAACTATCTAAATATCATTAAACACTGATATAATAGAGAATTATTTAAATAATATTTATTTATGGATTTGATCCTCTGTAGAGATTATCCATAGAGGTTAAATCCGTATCAAATCAAAGATGGACGCCGTTCTGTATCTCTGTATCACCCTGACGTCATTCTGTATCACTTGAACCAAAAATTTAACATTGAAGAGATAGGAAAATCAAAAACCAATACCAGGGTATCAGAAGGACATAGGAGGTAAAAATGCAACGCGTGCTTGCAACGTAACTGACCTCGATGGAGACGGATTTTGGTAACCAGCTGTACCACTACACACCGCAAAATAATAATGAAAAAATAATTAAGTATTAACAATTGATACGTTCAAATAGAATATTTAAATTATTTCTCTGATGTATCAAATTATCCTGTTTATTGGAAGCACTATTAACGCAATTCATAGTTGAAAAAATAATGAGCATCAAACAGCTGATTAGCTTGAACAGCAGGTAGCCAGCCGTACCACTACACAACGCAAAAAAATAATAGAAAATAATTAAGTATATCTATCATCAAAATAGAATTATGATATTCAAATGATGATTTTAAAAGTTTCAAATATATTCTCTAGTTGATTTATACCATTATTCATTGAAAAGTTGGGAATATATATAAGTACTTCTGATTGATGCATTTGGAGAAAATATCGACATTCAATGGTTCTCAAATGATTTTTTATAGATAAGGAATTTTATAACTATAGATTGATGTCTTGATTACGTTTGAAAGAATGATTCATAAAAAGATTCACTCTTCATTCTTCAAAAGGTTTTGAAACATCATTATCAAGATGGCTCACCGGCAAATTCAAACTAGGTTATCAACCGGCAAATTCAAACTAGGTTATCAACCGGCAAATTCAAAAGCTACCTACTAACTACGGTATATAATTATTATATTGAAAATCGAAATAAATGGAGAAAAGTTATTCACTTGTTCTGGCTTGAAATATTTCTAAAATATTCAACAAGAAGTCTTTCAAAAGTAAGTTATTGAGGTAACATTGCTAAGGAATAGGCTACATTGAGAATATGATTCAAATTTTTCTTTGAAGCTATAAAATAGCTCTTTACTCTTGACTTTAGTTAGTAATTAGAACTTGTTACTCAACAGTCAATTTGATATTATACAAAAAAGGTCCTCATGCGTACAAAGCTACTATGAAGCTAACAAAAGTTAGAGATATAAAAACTAGGGAAAATTCTACTAGAGATGCGGTCCTGCTTTTTTTTGAAGCATTAAATCTCTCAGTTTGATTTTATTAATTGCAGTGACAAAATTTTCAACTACGGTATATGATGATAAGAAAAATGTTATATTATACAACAACGTTTGCTACAAAATAAGGCTCTGATGAACCGTTCAATGGTTATGGTTAAATTACTGGAACATCATCCCATTATCTCACATAGCCCATAGGCCATCATGAAAATGAAACAGATCAGATTCTCAAAGGAAAATCTATCAGGAAAGCGAGCTGTACAGCCCACAACAGCAACTTCTTCTGAAATACTTGAAGAAACAAATCTATAGAGTCCTCAGTCACCGCTATAGTAGCATAACAGCTAATACAGAAAAATCTAATAATTTAATCAGTTATTAAACAAATTTCGTGCAACTAGATCTTATTTTGAGCAGAATTTACAGCTATTATATTTTTGATTATTGTAAATTTTCTTGTATAATTTACTACTGATCTTCAGTTTACTTGGACTGAGTTTTTGAAATCAGGTTAACTCTTTATTCTTTGCTCTTTGAAAAAAAAATCTTTTATACTAAAAATCGAAATAAATGGAGAAAAGTTATTCACTTGTTCTGGCTTGAAATATTTCTAAAATATTCAACAAGAAGTCTTTCAAAAGTAAGTTATTGAGGTAACATTGCTAAGGAATAGGCTACATTGAGAATATGATTCAAATTTTTCTTTGAAGCTATAAAATAGCTCTTTACTCTTGACTTTAGTTAGTAATTAGAACTTGTTACTCAACAGTCAATTTGATATTATACAAAAAAGGTCCTCATGCGTACAAAGCTACTATGAAGCTAACAAAAGTTAGAGATATAAAAACTAGGGAAAATTCTACTAGAGATGCGGTCCTGCTTTTTTTTGAAGCATTAAATCTCTCAGTTTGATTTTATTAATTGCAGTGACAAAATTTTCAACTACGGTATATGATGATAAGAAAAATGTTATATTATACAACAACGTTTGCTACAAAATAAGGCTCTGATGAACCGTTCAATGGTTATGGTTAAATTACTGGAACATCATCCCATTATCTCACATAGCCCATAGGCCATCATGAAAATGAAACAGATCAGATTCTCAAAGGAAAATCTATCAGGAAAGCGAGCTGTACAGCCCACAACAGCAACTTCTTCTGAAATACTTGAAGAAACAAATCTATAGAGTCCTCAGTCACCGCTATAGTAGCATAACAGCTAATACAGAAAAATCTAATAATTTAATCAGTTATTAAACAAATTTCGTGCAACTAGATCTTATTTTGAGCAGAATTTACAGCTATTATATTTTTGATTATTGTAAATTTTCTTGTATAATTTACTACTGATCTTCAGTTTACTTGGACTGAGTTTTTGAAATCAGGTTAACTCTTTATTCTTTGCTCTTTGAAAAAAAAATCTTTTATACTAAAAACTATACTGAATCTGATTAAGAAAGTAAGCATTTTTATTGATTTCTTTCTCATTCCATAGTTAATAATCCCTCTTGGTAACTTGGTGAAAAATGACTTTAGAGTTGTTATTTGTTAATCTGTTATTTTTGACTAAGTTCTTATTTTAGACTATATAATTGTCAAGTATTCTATCAAGTAAATTTGTCAATTGTTCAATGAATCTTTTCTTATCTTCTGCCATTTACACAAACAGACCCATACTTGTGGGTCAAGTGGAAGAGGGGGGCTCTTATTGCCTCAACTTCGCCCACATCATTTGTAATGTTATAAAATGAAAATAAAAGACATTTATCTATCACTATTGAGTCAACCTCTTTCCATAGTTCGAATATCAACCGAATCTGGCACATTCGCATTTTTCATAAAATCCATGGTTTATCTAATTTTTTTGTGAAAAATCAAAATCGCTCTAACTTCGTGACCTTATGCTCTTTGATGAGAGGAACATGAATCTGGAATCCGATTTGCAAAATTCCTCACCGTTTGAAAATTTGCAAATTTTACGTTTGAAGCTGCATAACTCACCCTGTATAGTAGCTGGGGGTGCCAGATTTGGCTCAGACATTTCTCAGATAAAGCTTCATCTATGGTGCAAATTTCAGCCAAACCTGAGATACTTTTTTCTTTACTGTTTTAAAACGCACGATGAAACATAAACAATCTATACCATAGGGTTATCTTCTTATGATATCTTTTTTCTATGATAATAATCACCATACTAATTACTTGAATAATTCTAACGATTTAAAAGCCGTTTTCACAGTACCAGTTTGAACCAAATGTCGGCTTAATATGAATTAAATCCATGTTAAGTTTAATTGATATTAAAACACACCAGCTGATCCAATTCGGTTTAAGCTTTCACCGAGAAAACTGCACTTGGTGAGCAAGTAAATAATCGAAATAATATCATTATTTGAATCTTTCAAATTGAGAAATTTATTAAATAGTTGGATATCAATCATATTTCATAACACACATTAAGGTACTTATCAGGTAACCGTTTATATTTTCAAAAGGCATAGTCTCTCTGTAACAGTAGACTATATTAATTCAAAACAATCAACTTGGAATTGAAACAATGTTGAAATTATTGGCCCGCTCGCCGAAGCGGCTCAGTTTGCCCCAACTGAAACAGATAATATAAAAGACACTGCGGTCAATTATTGAAACAAATCCGAAAAATGCCTTTTGAACAAAACAATATAGACATTTTAATAAAAGAAGCATATAACCTGGATTTCAAATCAATTACAAAAAAGTGCAGAAATAAAAAATACATAACAATTTACATACATGAGGTCCACGTTATAATGGCAGTATTATTAATTAACATTGGTATTGCCAACCGTGTCTATCATTCGACAAAGCAGATCCTTCTCTATCCTTCTCTAGCTCCTCAACGTCGCCAGATCGTGTTTTAACAATATAGAATAATATAATTGATGAACAAAATATTTAATCTCAATTATTTCTTTGGAAAACATCAACTTTCTATCAAAATTTGGAAGAGAAATGGTACAGGCTCTGCCTAGTTCTTCCTCCATCGTCATAATTATATTATGATTATAGTGTTTAGAAAAATAAATGAATAATCAAATTTTATCACCTATTGTTTAATCATTGGAATGTGTATTTCCTTGACGAATAAAACATAATTGATTATTTTAAACAAGAATGAACAGTTGTTAATATGACATGAGATAGGCCTATAGCAGTAACAGCAGCTATCCTCTGGCAACGCTGTTTTCTTTGTTTTCTAGTGCAATTATAACGTGGACCTCACTAGCAGCAACCCAAACGGAGCAACCAACCAATCCTGACCTGCCGACTTATAGACTAGCCTACAATGTCGCTCGGGTAGAATCGTAGAGCCGTCGCTTAGGAAACACCTCGTAAAATGCCTATTGAAATAAGTCTTCGGAAGACGTAGCTGTTCTATCTCCTCAAGTTAAATTGGATGGGCACGTTAAACTGTCGGTCACGGCTGAAGTATGACAGTCGTGAGGCCCATTGACGGCTTAAATGATATATATTCAGGCGAGGAGAAACTTCCGTCAGGAACTCCCCACCAATAAAAGCCATACGAATATTATTATTATGCCATGCCAGATTCAAATGGACAGATTGGCTAACATTAGGAAATATGTCGGCTACGTTTTTCAAAAACGTATTACAAGCTACGCTACGGCGGTGTGAGATGGCCTTCACATAGATAGATATCTATAGATAGGCTATATATTATTATATTCATCCATGAGTATGGTATATACAGCTGGATGGGAATTAATGACAAATTGCATTTATTCAAATGCTAATTAATGAATAGTTATTACTAAACGAAAATCCAAATTAAATGCTGTAAATCACCCCGAAGATTGACAACAGGGTTAACAGCTGGATGGAAATTCGATGAGAGCTACTATCTAGAAATTATTTGCCAGCCCGGGAATCGAACCCTAATTGCTAGTCAGCGTCAGGTATGCTCACGCTTACACCAAACTGACAATCTCTGGATAGCAGCGCTCATTTTATTCGAAGCCATAGCGGCCAGCCAGTCTACAGATGAAAATTCATGAGAAATTGCATTTATTCAAATGCTAATTAATGAATAGTTATTACTAAACGAAAATCCAAATTAAATGCTGTAAATCACCCCGAAGATTGACAACAGGGTTAACAGCTGGATGGAAATTCGATGAGAGCTACTATCTAGAAATTATTTGCCAGCCCGGGAATCGAACCCTAATTGCTAGTCAGCGTCAGGTATGCTCACGCTTACACCAAACTGACAATCTCTGGATAGCAGCGCTCATTTTATTCGAAGCCATAGCGGCCAGCCAGTCTACAGATGAAAATTCATGAGAAATTGCATTTATTCAAATGCTAAATAATGAATGATTATTACTAAACAGTAATCCAAATTGAATGCTGTAAATCACCCCGAAGATTGACAACAGGGTTAACAGCTGGATGGAAATTCGATGAGAGCTACTATCTAGAAATTATTTGCCAGCCCGGGAATCGAACCCTAATTGCTAGTCAGCGTCAGGTATGCTCACGCTTACACCAAACTGACAATCTCTGGATAGCAGCGCTCATTTTATTCGAAGCCATAGCGGCCAGCCAGTCTACAGATGAAAATTCATGAGAAATTGCATTTATTCAAATGCTAAATAATGAATGATTATTACTAAACAGTAATCCAAATTAAATGCTGTAAATCACCCCGAAGATTGACAACAGGGTTAACAGCTGGATGGAAATTCGATGAGAGCTACTATCTAGAAATTATTTGCCAGCCCGGGAATCGAACCCTAATTGCTAGTCAGCGTCAGGTATGCTCACGCTTACACCAAACTGACAATCTCTGGATAGCAGCGCTCATTTTATTCGAAGCCATAGCGGCCAGCCAGTCTACAGATGAAAATTCATGAGAAATTGCATTTATTCAAATGCTAAATAATGAATGATTATTACTAAACAGTAATCCAAATTAAATGCTGTAAATCACCCCGAATACTTGTGCTACTGCACATATTGACAACAGGGTTAACAGCTGGATGGAAATTCGATGAGAGCTACTATCTAGAAATTATTTGCCAGCCCGGGAATCGAACCCTAATTGCTAGTCAGCGTCAGGTATGCTCACGCTTACACCAAACTGACAATCTCTGGATAGCAGCGCTCATTTTATTCGAAGCCATAGCGGCCAGCCAGTCTACAGATGAAAATTCATGAGAAATTGCATTTTATTCAAATGCTAAATAATGAATGATTATTACTAAACAGTAATCCAAATTAAATGCTGTAAATCACCCCGAAGATTGACAACAGGGTTAACAGCTAGATGGGAATTCGATCACAACACCTACACACATAATACCTGAAGAGTCCAAGTCAATAAGTTAGAGAATGATAGTAAGGTATAGCCTGTATGGTTTCAGCTGTTGTAGCTACATATTGGCCCAACGTCGGCCAGCGTCGGCCAGCCCAGCGTAGGCCAACCAAGGCCAGCACTGGCAAACCACCCATCCACACTCTCGCGGTCGTCGTCATTAGTACGCACTTGGGCGATAGTGTGGATGCGACATTATAATTCAATAAAACCACAGATAATTATTGTTAATTTGCTACTTACCAGAGCTGATGCCCTGAAACCGACAGCAAGTAGCCGAATATGGTTAGCAACACCTGGTCGGGCAGTTGGTACTGGAGCGGCCGAGGTTGCCCAACTCATCCAGCATCCACATCCAGTGGTAGTGCGCATGCTCCTTGCATGTAGATCCACCACCACTAGATGTGGATGCCGCCGAGTGATCGTGGTGCGGCGGCGACGACTGCAAATCAAATCAAATCTTCATTTTTCCCAAAAACATAATTACAATAACAATGATTATAAAAAACTAAAATACAATATAAAATGAAAAATGAAATTCCATCAAATAGGATAAATAATATAGATATATTAAACCAAGTCCCTGACGGAAGTTCTACTGTCGACTACTGTCAATTATTACTGTTTTGGACGGGTGAGATTGTAAGAACGACACAGTATAAGAGACTACCAGCGTCACATAGACGCCCTCTACTATGGCACTTCTAATTATGCTATCTATATCTATGGTACCACTCACCGAGCGGTGAGGTCTAAAGAACGGACGTATTTAATAATAATTATAACCTTCATTACTGCATAACTGAGTATGTCACCAATATTTACAATTGTCATATACAATAAAGTAGCATACATATAACGTTGTATTAATACATTTATTTCTGAACACAGCAATCATGAGTTCAACTTGTCTTGATTCGAAAAGTTCTGTAGCACTGTAAAAGCACTATTCGAGTCTTTTAATTTCCTCCTAAACAAAGGTTTGCTCTCTATTTCAGTTGTGATATTCATTTATTCATTTACGGTACAAATGAATATTTGTCACTGAAATGAATACAAAATAGTAGGCTAGTTGGATAATTACCTGAAATGCTAGTGCAGTGCAGACGAAGATCTCGCAAGTATCTTGAGGTATGATTACAAAACCGACCGAGTAGAATTTTTCTAGTGTCTTGTCCAAATAATTTGTTCCATTTCATCAATTTTCAGAGCCTGTAACAGTACATAGATAAATTGGATGACAATATAATAAATTCACAGATGAATGAATGGAATCACAGTTCACGAATTATCAGACACATCATATGAAAATGGAAATGAGATAATGAATAATGTATAATAGAAATTAATTCATAGATCATCACAATGCATACTTGAAATAATCATGTTTAGTACAAGTTAGAGTTTCTATACTCTTATTAGCTGGGCTCAACCTTTGATGCAGACGGAGAACAGGCCAACGAAATAGCACATCTAGTAAATTAATTGATGAATTGGAGGAAAATGACTGCAATACTTTGTGATAGAAGGAATGAAAAACTTAAGGGCAAAATCTATAAAACAGTCGTGTCGTGCGGCCCGCGTTGACATACGGAGCGGAGGCCTGGGCAGTTAAGAAAGCCCATGAACACAGACTGGAGGTCACTGAAATGAAGATGCTGAGGTGGAGTTGCGGCCTAACTGGAAGGGATGGAATCCCAAATGAAATATAATTAATTATTTTTAACAAGAATGAACAGTTGATATCAGATCAGATATAGGCTTAACGGTATCAGCTATCCTCTATAGAAGGTACAGAATCGGCCCTACTGTTCTCCTATCTTTCTCCACTAGAAAAATAGAAGAACAACGTTGCCAATTCTCTGTCTTTTGAAGAGGATAGCTGATACCAGTACATCTGATATTTATGTATAATTATTGGCAATGTTGTTCTTCTATTTTTCTCCACTACCTACCTTTAGGAACTAACTATAGATATTGACCAAAGTTGGTGGTAAAATTGACCAAGCTATCCTCTTCAGAAGGCAGTGGCAAGGCAGATAATTGGCAACGTTGTTCTCCTACTTTCCTCCACTGCCATTATAACGTGGACCTCACTATAACGTCTCTGTTTTCAAAATTATCAAGGGACTTTATGCCTCCTATTGTGGTCTCAATCCTGCAAATAATATTTCAATGTTATATTTTTAAAGTTGTGTTTCCCAATTTACGAATATTATGCCATGCCAGATTCAAATGGACAGATTGGCTAACATTAGGAAATATGTCGGCTACGTTTTTCAAAAACGTATTACAAGCTACGCTACGGCGGTGTGAGATGGCCTTCACATAGATAGATATCTATAGATAGGCTATATATTATTATATTCATCCATGAGTACGGTATATACAGCTGGATGGGAATTAATGACAAATTGCATTTTATTCAAATGCTAATTAATGAATAGTTATTACTAAACGAAAATCCAAATTAAATGCTGTAAATCACCCCGAATACTTGTGCTACTGCACATATTGACAACAGGGTTAACAGCTGGATGGAAATTCGATGAGAGCTACTATCTAGAAATTATTTGCCAGCCCGGGAATCGAACCCTAATTGCTAGTCAGCGTCAGGTATGCTCACGCTTACACCAAACTGACAATCTCTGGATAGCAGCGCTCATTTTATTCGAAGCCATAGCGGCCAGCCAGTCTACAGATGAAAATTCATGAGAAATTGCATTTTATTCAAATGCTAAATAATGAATGATTATTACTAAACAGTAATCCAAATTAAATGCTGTAAATCACCCCGAAGACTTGTGCTACTGCACATATTGACAACAGGGTTAACAGCTGGATGGAAATTCGATGAGAGCTACTATCTAGAAATTATTTGCCAGCCCGGGAATCGAACCCTAATTGCTAGTCAGCGTCAGGTATGCTCACGCTTACACCAAACTGACAATCTCTGGATAGCAGCGCTCATTTTATTCGAAGCCATAGCGGCCAGCCAGTCTACAGATGAAAATTCATGAGAAATTGCATTTTATTCAAATGCTAAATAATGAATGATTATTACTAAACAGTAATCCAAATTAAATGCTGTAAATCACCCCGAATACTTGTGCTACTGCACATATTGACAACAGGGTTAACAGCTGGATGGAAATTCGATGAGAGCTACTATCTAGAAATTATTTGCCAGCCCGGGAATCGAACCCTAATTGCTAGTCAGCGTCAGGTATGCTCACGCTTACACCAAACTGACAATCTCTGGATAGCAGCGCTCATTTTATTCGAAGCCATAGCGGCCAGCCAGTCTACAGATGAAAATTCATGAGAAATTGCATTTTATTCAAATGCTAAATAATGAATGATTATTACTAAACAGTAATCCAAATTAAATGCTGTAAATCACCCCGAATACTTGTGCTACTGCACATATTGACAACAGGGTTAACAGCTAGATGGGAATTCGATCACAACACCTACACACATAATACCTGAAGAGTCCAAGTCAATAAGTTAGAGAATGATAGTAAGGTATAGCCTGTATGGTTTCAGCTGTTGTAGCTACATATTGGCCCAACGTCGGCCAGCGTCGGCCAGCCCAGCGTAGGCCAACCAAGGCCAGCACTGGCAAACCACCCATCCACACTCTCGCGGTCGTCGTCATTAGTACGCACTTGGGCGATAGTGTGGATGCGACATTATAATTCAATAAAACCACAGATAATTATTGTTAATTTGCTACTTACCAGAGCTGATGCCCTGAAACCGACAGCAAGTAGCCGAATATGGTTAGCAACACCTGGTCGGGCAGTTGGTACTGGAGCGGCCGAGGTTGCCCAACTCATCCAGCATCCACATCCAGTGGTAGTGCGCATGCTCCTTGCATGTAGATCCACCACCACTAGATGTGGATGCCGCCGAGTGATCGTGGTGCGGCGGCGACGACTGCAAATCAAATCAAATCTTCATTTTTCCCAAAAACATAATTACAATAACAATGATTATAAAAAACTAAAATACAATATAAAATGAAAAATGAAATTCCATCAAATAGGATAAATAATATAGATATATTAAACCAAGTCCCTGCAAGGTTTGAAAAAACCTGAGCACAGATGCTGAGTGTTCAATGACTAACAATAATGCAAGAAAATCATAAAGGGATAACATGCAACTTAGTTATGTTAACTAACATGCATTGAAAATATCGGGAAGAGAAACAGGGGG
>NW_024090299.1:0-73519 GCF_014356525.2 Nilaparvata lugens
TATTAAGACTTATCAAATGCAACTGTAGGTTGTGAAATGTACTGTGTTGAATAAAACTATTATCTTATCTTATCTTCTTACCTATTAGCAATAGTCTGTGACACTTGAACACTTGAGGACATTGCTCTCACCAAAAAAAATCTTTTACCAGTAAATTTTATTCCAATTAATAAATCTGGATAAAACTTTAGAATACATACGTTCACGATTTGAATTGATTTATCAATTTTTAAAGCGTTACTCAATCCTCCACAATTATTTGGTAGTTAGTAGCCATTACTCAAGCACAAGTCTGTGTCGAATGTGGTCATCACCCTCAGTAAAAACCTTATCCAATTGAATTCCATTAATCTAATCTAGATACATTTTTTCAAATAGTATTATTTTAAAGCGTTCACATTGTACATATGATCAATTACTAGCTTCATTGAAATCGGATAACTAATTTCACAGTACTTGAATGTATTCTTTTGTGTTATGTTGTAGGTGTGAAGAGAGAAGTTTGTTGTGGTGGGGGGAGGGGACAGCTTGGTATACTGATTGCTGTAATGGGATGACAGCTTACAAGTATGGTACTTGAGAGGTATAGTTACTTTGTCTCAATTTCACATTCTTGTTTTCATCACTAGCAACCTTATCTAAGGCTGGCCAGTAACTTGGTGCCGCATCCACATGTTGGCCCAATGCGTACAAAGAGTGTGGATCTGTGGTTTGCGGGAGCGCGCCAGCCAAGTTCCCCGTCAGCCGAGCTCCTTTTAAAACCACTTTCGAGGGGATTGGTCGACGGCGTCCTGGGAGAGGAGCTCGGCTGACGGGGAGCTTGGTTGTCGTCTACGGTCCCGACAACCTGTCCCCTCTTAACCAGTAGGAGATTGGCTGTCAGGGAGACTCGTTGATGCAATGAGAAAAAGTAACGCAATAATAATTCATAACAATCGGCATGCAGACAGACAGACAAAAGATTTTTTTTAAATGCAATTTACAAAGTAAAATTCTTATGTACTCATTTTCAATATAAAACAACAACAACGAATAAAAACAACCTCATGAATACACTAAGTCAAATAAATCTTTCGAAAATGGTCTGCATGGGTAAAAAATGATTGTGTGCAAACCAGAGTTGCATATTACAGGTTTTACAGAGAGAAAAGAAACACTAATTTTGATGCATTCAGAATCTTATTGAATATTTTTATTACATACATAGAATTATTAAATAGCTCAAAAAATTAATTAGTGTAATGGTACATACAGATTTCAATAACAGTAGTCACCACCAGCGAATCTATCGGTCAAGTGTTTCAATGACAAAGTCTCTTCCTATCACCTGCGATTTTTTTAAATAAATTATCAGTGACGGTCACCTGTTATTTTCTATAATAATTGACCGATCGATTGAGATTCAAATCGACGGTTTCACATTTATCTTTAATGTTGTTATGTATGTTCCGCATTTACGGCGAAACGCGGCAATAGATTTTCATGAAATTTGTCTGGTATGTTCCTTTTTGAATTGCGCGTCGACGTATATGAAAGGTTTTTGAAATTTCCCATTCTAACAAAAGTCAACAACTAATTTTATATCAGATGTACCGGGACAACTTGGATCACAGCTATCTACTATGGAAGTAGAAATTGCCAACTATGCCATCCTATCATTTTCACTGAGTATTTAATCTCACCGTAAATGATAGCAAACCAATGTTGATCAGATGCTGACGTTTTGTTCGAATTGCATGCCACTTGTGTATTTCAGACATTCGAGTATTTCATAGTACGTTACACTACAGAACTTGGTGAAGTTTCAGGGTTATTGTGATAACTGATGTGGTTGGTTTTCAGATGGCTGAATTTCTGATCGAACGTAACAGCTCGGTGACAAGAAAGAACGAAGACCCCTCCATTACACCTCATAAATGGGATACAATGACCTTGTGCGCCTTGTGACCTTGTGCTCCACAAGATGGTCAGTTGTTCTGAATTTTTCTTTTGGAGAGGTTCATCAACAAATTATCTGGAAAATGTATAGGTTTATGCTTTTGTCATAATATTTGTTAGTGGTTGGAGGGTTTCCACTCATTCTCACTATTACAATGTCCTTTAATAGCCTATGAATCAAGATATTGCATTTTTGTATCTAGCTGCGTCTCTCAAATCAATAATTGGAGGGATTTAAAAGCAAAGTAGCTGGAATATGTATTGCTTTATACACTTGCCATTATATTTGGTAGTAGTTGAAGGGATTTCACCCATTCTCGCTTTTACAGTGTCCTTTAATAGCTTATGATTCAAGATATTGCTTTTTTCAAATCAGCTGCTCATCTGAAATTCAATGGCCCATATGAATAAAACCAGAGCAAATGCTCATGAGCAAGAGCATGGAGCATAAGGTTTTGCTCATGAGCAAAAGGTAGAAGCAAAAGCATTTGCTCATTTTTATATGAATAAGCTTTACCTTATACTCTTACCTTATGCTCCTGAACTCTGGAGCAAATGCTCACGTATTTAAAAGATTTTTCATCAGCTAATTCGCTTTTGTAACCTTACTTTGTTTTTATAGCTCACGGAAGCGCTAAATATGCAAGTAGGGGGCACCGCTTGTGTTTGCGTCGTCTGCTCTGTTTTCTATTTATGAATAGTTTTAGGTTAGTTGAGTCACAAAGTAGAAGGAATGGTTTCTTCTCTGTGGTTGAAGACTCTCATCTTCTTAAATGCCTATTTCCTATTTTGTGATGGCTATCTTTATAACAGAGAACACTCTTTTTTGAAGCTATCTTTTGTAGGGATAATGGTGATATATATCATGGTTGAATCTAAAAAGAGTTTTATAGTTCTCAACTATTGGTTGTGATCGTATCTGGTATAGTTTCCTCTTCCTCATACGAATTAGTTGAGCCATTTTACTATGAGCAAAAGGTGATAAGATGCTCTAGACTAGACTCACCTTTTTTGAAGCATTTGCTTCAAAAGTTGAGCAAATGCTCTAGTTTATTGATATGGCCCAATGTGTTACCTTCATTGGAAGGGTTCAAAAGCAAAGTAGCTGGAATATGTATTGGTTTATACTCTTGCCATTATAGTATAAAGCATTGAAATGATTAGAATAAATAACTTTGAAACTGTAATATTAAGTTCAAAGCATTCAGTAATTCAAATTCGTTTAATTATCACTTCTTGATTAGTTTGAGGAGGAATAAGCACTCATTTCTAATCATTTAAGGCTCCGCTTTTGGAAACTTATTATTGGTTTCATTTCGCAGGTATTTTGATTTGAATTCTATCAAGATACTTAGAAAGATCATATTTCTAAGGAAAAACAATTTTTATCATTTTTTCGTTTTGATTTAAAAGTGCATAAAGTTCAAATATTGGGGGAGATCCATCCTCAAAATTGTATGAATTAATTTGCTATCATTCATGTAATAGATCTGCCCCAAGATTTGAACTTTTGGCGCTCAATATATCAAAAAGTAAAAATGATAAAAGTTTTTTCTTTAAATTAGTCAAATCTACATAAATTGATAGTATACAATTCGTAATTGAAAATGTACCAGTAAAAAGAATCGAAAAGCGTGGTGCACATCCTTGATTATTGTATACGGTACCACTATTATGATGCTACATTCATTTTATTTCTTGTAAGTTAAATCTGTTATACTCATAATTAACAGTCAAGTATCCTTAGTCAACAAAATATTGTGTTTACTTCGTCTTGAATTGCTCAAGAAGTTTAATTCTTGGTTTACTTTGTCTAGTATTGCTCAAGAAATTTAATGATAATGATAAATCATCTATTACTTTGCAAAAAAAGCTCACAATAATTTAGGCCGGTTACAGAGCTCGACCGACCGTCAGTGCGTATGCACCATCCTGACTATACACATCCATACATCAGTTTTTCTGACTCACAAAATGGACGCCTTTACAGATTGTTTAATTGCAGCTTATTATCTTCGTAAACGAAAGATCAAAAGACGTAGATGTCAAGTTCACCCGATGGTCACTCAAAGAGCATTTCAAAGGGAATTTAGTACCATTATATACATCATTTTGCTTGGGGATGAAGATACATGTTTTAACTACCTCAGAATGTCCATCAGAAATTTTGATGAGTTTTTTCGAGCTTGTATCATCATTGGGAATACTTGCAGTCATTTTAAGCTACGGATTAAATAAATGTAGATAATATTAATAATATATGATTTTTCCAATAAAAATTTAGAAATGATTGAAGAAATGTATAGAAAAGCTCTGAATTCGAATATGACACTATTAATTGAATTCGTTCATTATTCTATTCAATATCAGCTGATTGTCGGGCAGAGGTTTCAGCACATTGGTTATATTGCGATCGGGCTACTGATCAGTACAGCTCAGAAAGCTTCTATTTGCTTCAATAACGCGTCAGTCGACCGATGGAACGGATGCGCACGAGCTCGATCGATGGTCTTCGTACGCAGTGTAAAACGCATGGTCCTGACCGTGCGCATGCGTGCCGTCAGTCCTGCTCTGTACGGATACATGGAATATCTATGGAAAAGACTGACGGTCGGTCGAGCTCTGTAACCGGCCTTAAACCCAAAAATAAAAAAATAAAGAACATACTAGAATGTTCGCTCTTTCAAAATTTCATTAGTATGTGAATATTTCATTTTTTGTGATAATAATGTACAATATTCTTTCTACGAGGGTTTGGTTTTGAAGCATCTAAATTTGAAAATATTTTATGGCTGAGAATTTTGTGAAGTGAAGAACTACAAGACTTGACATATTTTGGAGTATGTGTAACCTTATCTAAATTTGGGAGTGGAACAGCACAGGGTTACCTTATTTTTCCTCTTACTATCATTTTGATGATATACTTATTATGATAAAGAATAAAGAAGGGGACGCTTTGCTTTAATTGAATCAGTAAAATCGATAGTATTTAATTCCAGTATCAATACTATCTAACTAACCCAACTCGATTCATCGATATAGGTGATCACTGGTTCATTCAAAGTAAAGTCTAGCCAAATTATATTAAACATTGATGTAATTTGTGAGCTATTTACACTGCTTTTTTGAATGGATGATTTATTGATTATGATTGTCAAATGTGATTGAAATTGATAACTATAAACTATTTCAATGCAATTTTATATATTCCCATGGTTTCTTGGGCAGAGAAATATTCCCCAATCATAAGTTCCTTCCCAATGGGAATATTCCCGACTTACATTACTACCCTCAAAAATCAGCACTGACTACCCTGGAAATCTCCCCATCTGCCCACTACACCCGGATCCATGCCTACACTCACCTCTCCCCCCATCTTCTATCTTCCTCACTTTGTTCAAGCAAATCAGTCTTAGCGCAAAACGCCTATAATATATTCCAATGCAAACAGAAGAGATGTAGCACCTAGTCCATTCTGTTTCCATTGGACCATATTTTTATATAGAGGTGGGAGAATCCTCTATGCCACGTTGGTGTGAACTGTAAGTAGAAGTATATTACAAAATATTTATTCTACCACTCCTACCCATCACTCGAACTTGAAAATTTTAAATGTTATTTTCAAATTTCACCAACTTATTTTTTATCATTCGATCAATCAATAATTCGTTTGTTTTTTCTCTTTCAGATACCAAAACATATTACACAGTGTAGATGGACAGATAGAAAGTGTGAACATCAAAAGCCATCGTGTGTGTTACCCAGTTTCCATTCTGCATCTAACAATAGTAACCGAACATCCAACATCATAACTTTATTATATCATCTAGTTAATTTTGATATCACATTAACTAAAAAGCTTTCCTCATAATATACAAGAAATTAATACATTGCCGAGATTGTCAAAGATGTGAATTTTCAATGTGCTTTGATGCAAATTATTGCAAAAAACTAATATCATGGTTAGCTATGCATAAATTAATAGGCATGATGGTCATTCTTTACTGAATCGAAATAAGCTGTTATAACTTTGTCAACTATTAATTTGGTTTTCAATAAACTAGTTATGATCAGATGCCTTATTAATAAATGCAAAATTCATGTAGGTTATGTAGCTTTTCTGCAATAAACTAAAATTACTCAATAATTAAGTTGTTTAAGTTAGGCCACATTCACACCAGAGTTGTCAACTGAGTTCTCAACAATGAGACAATTTCTAGATATCCTTGTTTTAAACAAAAAGTTTAGTTTCCTAACCAGTATGAGAAACACTGAAAAAGTTGTGAACAAAATCTTCTACCTCTACAAGTCCACGCAGACTATACACTCTCTTTTAGGCTAATTCTTTGACAACTAGTACTCTACTCTGTTGCTCTACAAAAGAACATCAACTTTATGTAGAAAACTGTTCATGTACCAAATTTTTTTGTTGACAACTTTGGTGTAAATGCAGCAGCTTCAGCATTTATCCTCATCCATTAAATTATATTGTTGTACTTGAGTATACTCTTCACTTTCAATTAGCCTATGTCGCACCTGGCTATTCCATTATCTGCGAGCGAAATAGTAACAACTATCAACAGTATATAGCTGGCTTTTAGAATTCCACTAGCTTCAAAAGTTGAACATGTCAACAATTCATTCGGGCCACTGAGACAAGTGCGCAGGTAATGAATAATTGAGTATCACATTAACTGTTTTGTTAGAAGCTATACAAGCATCGTTTGTCAGGTGTGACACATGGGCTTAACTTTATAAGGCTTGCTATAATGATTCTAATCTGAAACAAATAATAGCTATAATACTTTGAAATCATTAAAAAATATTATTTTCCACAGAATAGGCAATGTCGTTATTGTTAGTCACTTTAGGTACGCCTGTATTTCTAATTTTAATTTTTGTAAAATCTCAAATTGATTTTTTCTTCATTCATATGCAATATATACCGGTAATCTTCAATATTTCCATCTTACATTACATTAATTCCAAAAAAGTTGGCATAATATTATTATATTAAATTGATGGTTAGCTGTCACAGGAGAATAGAAAGGCTATTATATCTATGAACTCAATACGGTAACCAATAACAAATAATAATTTGTCTATTGATGAAAAAATATTTTATAAAATAGGAATATCCAATGTAAGTTAACCTTCCGGCAGTCGCGCTGTTGTAAAAAGTACAACAGTGTCAGTTTTTTTGCTGCACAAAGCTATTGAATGGAGTGGTGTCAGTGAATGAGTCACCTATGTATTCCAAAACTTCCTCCCCATCACTCCACTGAGTTGCAGTATCAACCGAGCAATGGTTCAGTCTTTAGGTGCCCTTTAGTCGCGACAGTTCATAAGTATAGTGCATACGATAAACAGTGCATAGGGAGAAAGACTGCCAAGGAACCAATAACACAGCAGAATTGTTGGCTTTGCTTGGTGTACCTTATTGGGCTACGAAAAGGTAATCATGCAAATATTCAATTTATTTCACCAAAACACAGAACAAAACAGTACAAAGATGTGACAATCAGAAAAAAAATTATTATTCTAAATATCTATATCTATCTGAAAAATACGGCTGGAGGTGAAGAACTACTGGCATAAGTGTAACACTTGTTCGCCAGTAGGAGTAGAGACTTAACTGTTTCTAAATCTTAACTAAATTAAAAATAAAATCTTTTTATTTAAACAATGGTAAGTATATTTAAAATGAATGCTATCAATTGTGAATTTATTCTGACAATAATGAATAGTTTTAAAAGCAGAAAAAAAATTTGAACTCATAAAATATTAAGATGGAAGTAATAGTTGTGAAGTATCCAGTTTTTAATATTTATTGGAACAAACTATTTAGATGGAAATATTGATTATACAATTAATTAATATGTTTTGACAGTAAACAGAGTACATAACACATAAAAAATAGAATGTTGTAAAAATTACAACATGCGACTGCTGGTGTGATTAGCTCGAGTAGGGCGCGACTTCCAGAAGGTTAATGGTACTATTACTTGATTTCTATATTAAGGCATTTATCTCAATTATTATGAAATTTATTATTCAAATCATCATAAAACTATTTTTTCTTGACAAATAAAATATTATTGATTATTTTAAACAAGTCACCAGAATCTTAGATTCAAATATTGATTACCATACAATATTAGGTACGGTATTTGCAATTAGAAATTTAGATCTCTCAACATTTATGGGAAGTTGAAGTGCAGTGATGGTTTTTCTTCTTGAGGTATACCATTGGACATTTAATTAATAAATATATCTATCAACAAGCATTTCAGACAAAACATAAAGTTTTTTGTTGGACTTGAATAGAGTTTCTAATCAGAGCTTTCAAAATTATTATACCGTATTCAGTCTATTTCTCATTCTTCTACTACTAGGTTGGTACGTTATTAGGGCCAGATCATATTTTATTTATCACAAGAACAATATGACGCGTTTCTTCTAGGCGCCAATCAAAGAGCTCACTGCCCTGCCGACTCTTAAAAACGCTTAATTTAGTCTGGCTCTTTTGATAAGAATGACCGGTAACGTTGAACTTGTTCAGCCAAGCCATCTACTCGTATTATATTACTCGTATGCTACTAATTTATGAGTTTACGGTACTAATGACATTGCACACTTACTAACAAGATTACCAGGTAGCCGAAGTTCAATAAAGTAGAATAAAATCCTCTATTCTTTAAGTTTTCAATAAACTTGCTTATATTCATTGTTGACCGCCAACACAAATCTCATTACCGGGAGTCTTTATTAATTCGATGGATTCATCAAGTAGCCTGGACACATTTATGATGTTGGTTATTCTACTGAGATTCAAAGCTGAAACAAGTAAATATCCCTCTTCTATATTAATATTTAATATCATTAAAGTTGTTAATCATTTAGTTTTCTTCAGTTCATGGTTAGCATACAGTATTTTTGAATTTACCGGTTGATAATTTGAATTTGCCGGTCAAGCCAACTTGATAATAGTGTTTGATATATTTTGAAATAAAGAGCTAATCTACTAATAAATGTTTATTTCCAATCTAGATAGACACATCAACTACAGTACTTTCAAACAATTTTTCATTATAAAATATAAATATCTTTGATTTAGAATTACAAAACAAATTAACTGCAAAATCCATGACAAATCTGATAAGCTAACCAAAGTAACAATGACGACAATGTTATAGAATAGAGAGCAATCTTATGGCTACATTTAATTGAACTCAGGTACTTTCAATAAATAATACAAATAGTTTTTGGTCTTACTTACATTATTTCCAATTTGTTTTTATTTTTATGTTTGATTCTTCAACTCAAAGACCTTAGAGATGCAGATTAGATATCTCTCTAAGGTCTTTGCTTCAACTAACCTCAAAATTTAGGTTAGCTGGATGACAGTCAGCTGTTGGGCTAGACTTGACAAGGCTAGTGAGCGCGAACTATTCAAATTTCAAATACTCAAAATGTTTGTAAACGCAGATAGGAGCTTGAAATTCTGCTTAAATAAAACCATTCCTATAACATCCCATAACAACGATTCATTTTTGTCATGGAAGTAGAATATTATATCATTATATATTTATATGCCTACCATTCACTGAGATCTTTGATAATAATTTATTTTTTATTACTATTCTTTCCTCAATATAGTAAACTCAATCGGAGTAATAAAGCTTTTCAATACGGTAATGTAATGATTTCAGAGATATTTTTTGCGATAAATATAAAATAGTTCTTCTTCACTGACAATATTCTTTTCGAAAGTTTGTCTCATAAACTATAGTGAGATCCACGTTATAATGGCAGTATATAAAGATAGAAGAATAGCGATGCCGATTCTCTGCATTAATTATATTTCTACACTGTCAAAAACATAATTGGCATCGTTTTGGACCTAGAAAAGGATAGTAACACCGGCCCCAGGGGTGGGCGGACCGGGCGGCCGCCCAGGGCGACAGATCTTGGGGGTGGCAAATTTTAAGGAACGGAAAATTTTTAAATGCAAATGAATTTATAATATCAAATGTGAATAGTAAAATTATATAAGAAGCTTTTCCAACCTCGAGCTAATGAACAAATGAGTGGTCAATAATGATCAGCAATGTCCCAGTAACGTATGAGTGGTCTAGCAAACATCAAATAGTTCAGTCCCCAGATCTTGAAGAATTGGTGAAGGAATCACCCCATGCGGTCAGACGAGTTCTACTCAATTAAACAGGTGTTTTAAACAACTTATAGAAATTGTAGTTTTAATAACTTAGCAAGTTAAGTAGGCCTATTGTAATCTACAACTTAATGCTGTGCAAAGGCTAAAAATAAACTTACTACTGGTGCTATTTTTTCAAAGTTTTTAGATTTGTATATTATAACGCTATCAAAATGAAAAAGTTTTCTTAGAAAAACACTTTCTTCCGATCATTAATTTTTGAGATATGAGCGCCTAAAGTTTAAATTTTTGGGACAGAACATTTTAAATTCGGTAAGAGATAAATTCATGAGATTTAAAGGATGAATTCTTCATGGTATCGTTGATTGAATAAAACAATAAAATTTTGAAAAATTTTCTGAAAATATCAATTTTTGAGAAAGTTATTCAATTTACAAAAAAACTCAACTAAACGTTATTTTTTGCCACTTAGTAAATTGAATAACTTTCTCAAAAATTAATATTTTCAGAAAATGTTTGTTTTATTCAATCAACAATACCATGAAGAATTCATCCTTTGAATTTCATGGATTTATCTCGTACCGAATTTAAAATGTTCTGTCCCAAAAATTTAAACTTAAGGCGCTCATGTCGGTGATCGGGAATAAAATGTTTTCCTAAGAAAACTTTTTTTTTTTGATAGCTTGATAATTTATACAAATCAAAAAACTTTGAGAAATATCACTAGAAGAAAGTTTATTTTTAGCCTTTGCACAGCCTGTTTTTTTATTGCATACCTATTTCGAACATAAAAATAGTTTAATAATATATTTTGTGTTACTAGTCCAGTCACTATATATTGGTGCATGCAATATACATTGTGGTTCTGATTTTTTAATATATTATTTGGATACATGAGAGAAGACCAGAACCAATTTCTTCATGCAAAATTTCCTTGTGCTAGATACAGGATGGCCCAAAAAACCTCCTATTTTCGATTCATTTTCCAGTTTTCAGCCTTTTCCGCCAAAATCAGTGATTGGGCAGAAGAATTTGCTTTCGCCTTTTTTTAAGATTATAAAATTCCTAATGGAATGAGATCATTCGGAACTCTTCATTTCCAATGAGTACTGAGTTATGGTTTTTACGAAATACTGAAATTAATTACATCTAACGGGTGATTCTCATAGAACATAATCTCATGAACTTACATCATTGTGCAAAATATCACTGTGAGGACAATAAAGATGGTGATGATGGTTGAAGCTAAAAATTAGGTGTTTTTCACAATACAAGGAGCATTGTTGTCAGATGTACCTGGAAATCTATATGAGACATAGAGCACTTTACTAAGTCTCAGATTGTAGAGCACAAATTCACGTCAAGATGTATTTTGAATTTTACATCTAGATTGTAACAATCGGGATATATTGTTGATCAGATATGTACTGAATATGATCAAAATTGATTTTTTTCTTAAAATTTACCTCATTTTAAAAAAATCATAGCTCAGTACTCATTGGAGATGGCGAGTTACGAGTAATCTCATTTTATTCAGAATTTTATAATCTTAAAAAAAGGCAAGAGCAATTTTTTCTGTCCGATCACTGATTTTGGCGGAAATAGCTGAAAACTGGAAAATGAACCGAAAATACGAGGTTTTTGGGCCACTCCGTATATAGCACAAGGGAATTTCGCATGAATAATTTGGCTCTGGACTTCTCTCATGTATCCAAATAATATATTGAAAAATCAGAACTACAATATAAATTGCAAGCACACCCCCTTTTTTATGTCTATATTGACTGGACTATTACTGTTCCCCAATATTTATATTTGTCAAATATTTGTTTAAATGTCAATAAATATTGTAACTTAAACAGCTGATACCTTCGGGTAAATTTTTAAGTCGGCTTATAAAAAACTAGCAAGAACCCGTGCTTCGCAAGGATCTATTTTAAAACTTGAGAATAGGCCTATAACCATCCTTGGTTAATTAAGAATCTATAAGCAAAATTTCAAGTTAATTAGTCCAGTAGTTCAGAGGTGATGATGCGTCAAACATAATTTTCCTATCCCGTACGTGCATAAGCCAGCTCTTTACTTTATATAATTATTATAGATATAGTTAACGACTGCAAGAGATAGGACTGTGGAACAGAATAGTGGTGAAACTATGATAGCGCCAGAAGTGTCTCAAACACAATAGTAGGTACTACATAAACTTTTTGAAAGTGATTTGAAAAAATGTTAAAACAACAGAACTGAATCCTTATCATTCTACCTTCACTTAGAGAGGCTTTTGTTTGAGCCGAATGGAAATCTATTTATAAAATTAAAAAAAATGAATGTCTGTTTGTGTGTTTGTTTGTATGTTTGTTTGTTCCCTGTAGACTTGAAAACTACTTGATATAATGGCATGAAACTTTGGGAATATGTTGTGTGAATATTGGGGATGATTTCTGAACAGAAATTTTAATAGGGGGGCTAATAATAATTATTTATTAATCCATTTTACAGACATATGTTTTCGAAATTTTCGGCCGAGCGGCTACTGAAGAACGAAAAGATGATCATGATTCAATATCATATTGTGATAATATGATTTAGCATCTAAAGTTACCAGCTGTAATAAACATATCACCATGTGATAAATTATTGTGTACTGGTATTAAAACGGTAGTTTGGAGTTGAAGTGTAGTTGATTGGTACCAGCTGTTGATTATGGTTCCTTAGAAGACCTATACAAATAATTATCACTCCCCTATCATTGAGAAGCTGGAAAATGTTGAAAATGTTGTATAGTATTCATATTGCATTCATTAATTACTGAAGAATGAAGGAATAATTTACAATTTTTTGAATTTAGCTTAGCTTATATTCATCCTAAAATGGAAAGAATATGGAATTCTGTGTGATTCATCGTACATCGCATATTTCCTGGACCATATATCGACAATCTACAGCTATGAAAACATTGAATATTTTTCTATGAAACACTGAAATAGCCTTTTTTTTAATTGAAAATTTACTGATAGATATTACTACCAATTGATTGAGAAGAATAATATCTTTTCGGAATAATGAATGCTGTATGACTAAGCACATAGGAAGTCCGTATTGAGATGTAAATGAACATGTTAATTGTCAGATAAATTTCATGATTCACCAAATAAATTCAAGTGTAACATGAGATACATTGGCGGTACGAAGTTCGCTGGGTAAGCTAGTTATAAATTGAGCTTTATTATTAATAGACAACGCTGAAAAAGACAGGCTAAATCACCAGGAATACTATAAATCTATGAGGGACCAGTAAGCCATTAATTTTGAGTAGTTCAATTACTTTCATTATGGACACTGGATACATTATTCATTCATTCATTCATTCACTGGATACATTATGGACAATTAATAAGTATGAAATTTATTAGCTACCGTACAAAATAAAAAATTTTTGATTGCAGTGACCCCAACTATACTGTATTATGAATAACCATTCGGATCAAATATAAGGAATTACTCGCATCTATCATCAACTCGTAATTTTTATTCACAAAATATTAACAAAAAATATATATCAAGTTATATTTAATAAACTCACGGCTAGTACTCAAGTTTGTCTTTTTCTGGCCGTGCTACAAATAAATGTAGGTATATGTTTGACATTTTGTTTCTGTAATCTTGTTATATATTAAGAAAGTTTCCAATGTGATTTTTGATGGCAATAAAATTTGAATTTGAAAAAAGAATTATCAACAAACTCCTAACCAAAGAAAACCTTTGTGCTCTGTTCTAATCGGAGTGTATGAGACTCCATGTACAGCTGATAGAAGGCGCAAACCGAACTGGCCAAGCATACAACGATGGAACAAACATGTGGTAAGCTCGCGCTCTCAATCAACGCAAAATCAATTCAATCAGCTAATTGATGAAATTGTTTTAAGCTTTCCAGTGATTACAACATATGTTGGAATATCATGTGTCAATTATCTCAGTTCCATATGGAGTTCACCTTACCGAGCTTACTTAATAGGATCCTTTTTTATCCTTTGAAATCCTTAGAGGCAAAATATTTCAAAATCCGTTCTTAGTGCGCATCTAGCATGTTTGAAGAATATTTGTGCAAAGTTTTAAGTCTGTAGGCCAATTAGTTCTGAGCTGTAGTGTGATTTTACATCAAAATTTTCGAAAAGTGCCCTCTCCTGAACCCCCCTGTGCTCCTGATTGGAATTTTTCTGCATAGATCTGATTTTTTTCGTACCTGAACAAAAAAGTTCATGACTTTGCTCTTTGCTGTGCAATGAACGGTTAAAAAGTGAAAATTTTTGGGGGCCCAGCTCCCTCAGGGGGGTGCAGATTTCTGAAAATCCTTTTGTAGTGAATGTTTTGAGGCTACAATAAACAATTGTGCGAAATTTCAAGTTTTTAGGCTTAGTATTTTGGGCTGTGGTGTGATTTCAGTTTGTCGGGGCTCAGCCTTTTAGATATAGGTAGAAGAAGAAGAAGAAGAAGAGAAGAAGAAGAAGAAGAAGAAGAAGAAGAAGCAGAAGAAGAAGAGGAAAAAGAAGAAGAAGAAGAAGATAGATTATTATGTTGCTTTGGCCTGTGATCTGTATAAATGTCCTGTAACAACTAAAGGTGCGTCCACACATGCCGAACCGAACCTCGAACCGCGCAGCAAACCGTGCATTCCTCCATCTTGCCTTTCAACGAACATGAGCATAATGTTTCATAATGTTAAAAATCAGCTGTTAATCATTCGCCGTACTGCACTCCGAACCATTCGCCGTGCCGCTTGCCTTTGTTCTAACTGCTTGCCTCACCTCACTCCGAACGCTGAACTTTTCAGCCAATCAGAGCCCTCGATTACAATTCGCCATGCAGCTCGCTCCACAATATTTTGGCTATCCATCACAAGTGGAAAACATGCGAACATGAATACAGAAGTATGGGCAATTTTTTATTTGATTAAATTCATTTTTTGAAGAATTCATTGTTATGAATGATAAATTGATAGGAGCTTATAAATATTTTCTAATTCAAATGAAAAAACTTCTAAAATAAATAATGATTGGATAAATAGCAATATTGAATTATTGTTGACCAAGAACTCAGTACGGTACATCGACAATTCATTCAACTAATTCTGTATTGATAAAAATATAATCATTTTCTCTATTGATAATCAATTTCATCAACTAATCATCAACTAACTGGAAATAGTACTTCAATTTCCATGAATTTATTAATAGAATTATATAAATCTGAAGTGTAGATCATATCTAAATTCACAAAGAGTTCGATTCTTGTTGGCAAGATAGATGTTATTCAATGCAGAAATCATTGTTATTTTACTAAAAGATAGGATAAAATGAATAGTTCTCTTTCAGGGGGAGTTTTGACAACCCACAAAACTCATTTTTCCTCCACCTACTGTCAAAAGTACTTACTTTACTCCCTGAAACATGATACTAAAGTGTCACTTTTTCGCTCTCGGTACTAAAAAACAGAAAAACTCCCTAGGGAGTAAAAGTGACTCCATTTAAATAGCATGGGAAGCATCTCTATTTTAAAAACGTACATTTGGAATAGGTCAGAAGGTCTAAGCTCAGATGAGGAAGCATATAGAGTAGTCATTAAACCAACTAAATTCAATACCTCAACCAGACATTTGATCGATATATAAAATTTATGTTTGTATGCTGAAATTATTATTACAAACTTCATATCACTATACTAAAAAAAATGTATATATTTTTTTCTTTTATTCCATGTTATTCAAAATATCAGCCAACGAATATTACTTATTAACTAATCAAATTTGAAACGGGAACTTCATCATAGCTGTAGTTTTGGCTGTCATTGTTGTTACAACTTTAGCCGACAGATAGTGCTGTCGGAGGAGAACTGTGATTACAAGCCAGCTGTTTCTGTTTACTTTTAAGATTATGTTGTAACACATTGTTTGGTCACATACGTTTTTAAAAATTATTTTATATGCAGTTTTTATAAAAATGTAGGTGGAGGAAAAATATTGTGTATATCACGAGTGAAAAATGTTTTTTCTCCCTCAGGAAAATTGTTGCCCTTGGCTTCGCCTCGGGCTTCAAACTTTTCCCTCAGGGAGAAAAAACAGCACTTTTCGCCCTAGATATACGAATAACTATTTCATTTGAAGAAATAATATCAAAAAGGTGCATAGGACCTTACTTTTTTGTTCAGATTGCCAAAATACCCCTCATTTCAATATTAAAATTTTCGACTGACTGTACAGTGAGTCAATCATTCTATCAAGTCTTGAATAATTTCGAAATTTTAATTTAATAAAAATGGTAGAGAATAATTATCATGTAGATATAGACACCTTTATTTAAAGACATATTAACTGCATGCGTTTTCATATTGCCGATACAGCATTGATAAAACTGTAGACGTTTATTTAGCAGTCTCAAAAAACTGTTCTAGCTGAAAAATGAATCATACATGCCACGTGTAGGCTTATACATTCCATCAGGAAAACGAAGTTCAAAACTATGGTTTTCCTAAACATATGTTTGTGAGATAATTTCTTTGATGCAGCTGTTTCACATTCACCATTATAAATTATACAGAGTTTGTGAAAATAAAAATATTTATTGATTACCAAAACAATACTATTATTATATTAATGATGATAATTAATTATTAAAACAATACTTTTATTTTATCAATAATAATAAAATTATTAAACATATTTATCAATTATCAGAACAATATTATTGAGGTTGAGTGGAATCAGGTAGAAAGCAATAATAGAACAGATGTTCTTTTTTGAATTTCTATCATATTATTTTGTTATTTCCAATGATTACAACATATGTTAGAATATCACATGTCAATAAATAAATTATCTCATTTCCATATGGCACTCACCTTACCATGTTCATAACCTTACTTAATAGGATCCTTTTTCATCCTTTGAAACCCTTAGAGGCTAAATATCTCAAAATCCGTTCTTAGTGCGCGTCTAGCATGTTTGAAGAATATTTGTGCAAAGTTTCAAGTCTGTAGGACAATTAGTTTGAGCTGTAGTGTGATTTTACATCAAAATTTTCGAAAAATGCCCTCTCCTGGACCCCCCTGTGCTCCTGATCGAAATTTTTCTGCATAGATCTAATTTTTTTTCGTAGCTGAACAAAAAAGTTCCTCATGACTTTGCTGTGCAGTGCAATGAGCGGTTAAAAAGTACAAAATTTTGGGGGGGCCGCAGCTCCCTCAGGGGGGCAAATTTCTGAAAATCCTTTCTTAGTGGATGTTTTCTGGCTACCATAAACAATCGTGCAAAATTTCAAGTTTTTAGGCTCAGTAGTTTGTGCTGTGGTGTGATTTCAGTCTGTCGGGGCTTAGCCTTTTATAAGTATAGAGAAGAAGATGCAGACAGTGTAAAGTGAATGAGTGAATTTCACTATAGAAACGATAGCTTGAAACGTAACTGAAGTGGAATCTTAGCATCATCCACATTAAAAAATTATTTCATTTGAGATAAAATCATTGAAACTCATGGACATTATTTAGGATTCTTCAATATTGTTTTCCATCACGAACTGCTTATTATTGAATCACTTTTTGCTCTTAGAAAAAACGACTAGCAGTCAGATATTTTACAATAAATGAATTAATCACTCACTGTGATGGCAGTTCCGCCATCTTCTTGGTTGTCCACAACCTTGGTTAATGCCGAAAGATCTCGTTGTCACAGTGAGTGATTAATTCATTTATTGTAAAATATCTGACTGCTAGTCGTTTTTTCTAAAAGCAAAAAGTGATTATTTAGGATTTCCAACTGGATACAAACAGTAGAATTGAAAAAGTTGACTGATGAAGTCACAAAAAGTAAATCCCATTATGAAAACGATAGCTTGTAACTGAAGTGGAATCTTGGCATCATCCACATTAAAAATGAGCTTATTTGAAATAAAATTGAGGGATGAATTCATTGAATCTCATTAATTTTATCAAGGATTTCTAGCTAGATACAAACAATATAATTTAGTCACAAGAAAATATAAATAATGGATTGAAAATGATAGTTAGAAAGGAATAAACGATAGAACTAACAAACATTGATTTATACACAATAGAATTGGTAAATTAAATCTATATTATTTTATTATTTCAGCATCTTTGACAGAATCCAAGGGCAGGGCAGTGGACTGTGGATGATAGTTGGTATAAATACCTACAAACAAATCTTTGAATTCTGTGCATAAAAATACTGATAGCTTGAATTGGGGTAAGTACGCCAATAAAAGACTAAATGAATCAACAAGATAAGATTTAATAATAATAAGATAATAATAGGCAGATGGCCACATACAAAAACAATTGTGTCAAATATTTTGGGATCAATAAAATAATAATAGGCAGGTGGCCACATACAAACATTGAATCAAATATTTTGAGATCAATAAAATAATAATAGGCAGATGGCCACATACAAAGATTGAATCAAATATTTTGAGATCAATAAAATAATAATAGGCAGGTGGCCACATACAAACATTGAATCAAATATTTTGAGATCAATAAAATAATAATAGGCAGATGGCCACATACAAAGATTGAATCAAATATTTTGAGATCAATAAAATAATAATAGGCAGGTGGCCACATACAAACATTGAATCAAATATTTTGAGATCAATAAAATAATAATAGGCAGATGGCCACATACAAAGATTGAATCAAATATTTTGAGATCAATAAAATAATAATAGGCAGGTGGCCACATACAAACATTGAATCAAATATTTTGAGATCAATAAAATAATAATAGGCAGGTGGCCACATACAAACATTGAATCAAATATTTTGAGATCAATAAAATAATAATAGGCAGGTGGCCACATACAAACATTGAATCAAATATTTTGAGATCAATAAAATAATAATAGGCAGATGGCCACATACAAAGATTGAATCAAATATTTTGAGATCAATAAAATAATAATAGGCAGATGGCCACATACAAAGATTGAATCAAATATTTTGAGATCAATAAAATAATAATAGGCAGATGGCCACATACAAAGATTGAATCAAATATTTTGAGATCAATAAAATAATAATAGGCAGATGGCCACATACAAAAACAATTGTGTCAAATATTTTGGGATCAATAAAATAATAATAGGCAGGTGGCCACATACAAACATTGAATCAAATATTTTGAGATCAATAAAATAATAATAGGCAGATGGCCACATACAAAGATTGAATCAAATATTTTGAGATCAATAAAATAATAATAGGCAGATGGCCACATACAAAAACAATTGTGTCAAATATTTTGGGATCAATAAAATAATAATTAGGCGTCAGTGGCCTCAGTGAGTTGAATGTCAAGATAGACATTAATAAAACAATAATGATGCATACGTAAATGAAAATTGAAAAGAACGATTTACATAACCTGAATAAAATTTTGAAGAGGAGATGCGGCCAGGCAGACAGGCAATGACTCCGCAATACCAACAGGAACAGGACATCAGCAAGCGATGAAGTGATTAGGCCATGCGATGACAAGCATGGAAACGTCCATTACAGCAGGCGAATCCCCCAATGGAAAAGTAGGCTGGAGCGAGTAGAATTCCAAACGAATAATCCGATCTTCAAATTGTGGAATTTTTGGATTGATTTCCAAACAGTAGAGATGATGCACTTGAAAGTTTGAGGTTCACGAGGTGAAGCCAATTGTAGAAAAATGGCAACTGAAGCTTACACGAGGTTGCAATTTTAGACAAAGTTTATCCAATTTTAACAGAGTAACTGAGTGAAGAACTCGATGAATAATTGAATCACACTGAAGAATAGAACAAACGAATTAATTTGAAGAATAATTCACACTTTAAAAACGTTTTGTAGATCAAATGAATAGCGATGAAACGCTCACACGAGGTTGCGATATTAGACAAAGTTTATCCAATTTTAACAGAGTAATTGAGTGAAGAACTCGATGAATAATTGAATCACACTGAAGAATGGAACAAACGAATTAATTTGAAGAATAATTCACACTTTAAAAACGTTTTGTAAGTCCGATGAATTCAGATGAAAGGTTTAGACCGAGCGCAGGAAGCACACTCGCCGACCTCCATGAATAGATAGACAGGAAAAACTAAAGACGCTAGCAACAAAAACGAGAAGGCGGAAATGTAGCCACGTACGTGAAACGTCCACAAACGTTTGGTGAAAAAGTGGCAAATAACTAAAAGGTAAGATGCCAAAAGACAAGATTAAATTCTAAAAAATCGAATAGCACAAATATTAAAATTGCAACGGCAAACAATCCGACGAAAAAATACGAATAAAAGTATAGAAAACCAGCTGATTAGTGCAGTGGCAAAAAACCGCGACTGAGACGTCACTGGTCAGCGCAGACGCACGAAAGACACAGCGCGCAGACAGACAGACATGATGACGACATGATGTCTACGTAGTAGCGGAACGAATAACAAGTGAAACCGTTCCAATAAATGCTTTGTCAGATTTTACATAAACTGGGCCCCTTGTGTCATACGGGGGTATGGCACAATAAGAAAAAGTAAGAAATATGTAAAATCTGGCAAGGCAATTGGAAATTGAAAACTGGGCCCCATGTGAGAACCAGGGGAAAAGAACAATGAAACCTGAAAATACAACATGAACCATAAGGGCAAGGGGATTAACTAGAATCCTCATCAATGGGAAGAGGTGCTAAACTCGAAATAGCCCTCTTAAAGGTGCCGGAGGGAGTGAGAACAGTGACAACTCGAACCTTGTCGTCCTTACCGGGATGAACTTCAGTAATGCGCGCCAGCTTCCAAGTGGACTGCGCGGAACCAGGATCCTTCAAGATGACAACTGTACCGACCTTCAAATTTTCATAATTGTTTAACCATTTGCCTTTTTTCTGAAGAGTGGTTAAAAAAGAAGTACGAGCTTTGGGGCCGCCTACACGAATGGGAATAGGACCGGCGTAATCCAAACCACAATTGTAAAAGGGAACATTGGCCTGAACGCGGGCCGCTGGTAAACTACCCATGATTTGCTCAGAGCGAAGAGCCGAAAAGCGAAAACACAATATGCAATGCCGCAATACACTTTTGATGGTGCGACAGGTGGAGGGAAACCAAAATCGTTGTCTTACACTGGCCATGGTGGCCTGCACCCCAGCATGACTTATACGACGATGGTGAGTGAATTTGTGCACGAGTGAATTTGTGATTGCTGGGCAACAATATTTGATGTTTGTAATCAAATGAAGCATTTGCGTTTTGCAAACGTCCACCAACTCTGAGCAGAGAATCTGAATGAATGAATGGTGACAAGGCTTTAATAGAACTATTAGGCAATAGCTCCTGATTTTGACGCAATGCCTTAAGTTCGGCAGAGAAAGCTTCTTCTTGAATAGATTTGAAGATACAATTTTCAGCTTCTGAAATTTCAGAGATAGTTAATTGACCAAGGCGCGGAGTAACTGAATTTTGTTTCCTACAATTATGAATGAACCGTAGAACATACGCCGTAGTACGAACAATTTTGTGATGGGTGGAGCAACTATTGATTATACCTGAAATAACATCATTACGAGACGAAGTAGTAGCTAATATCTGAACTGATTGAGAACTGTTTTCCTGAACTGATTTCTCTAACTGATGAGAGACATCATTTGAAGTTAGGACATTCGATGTGACCCTACGGGGAGCGGCCACAGGTGAAGCGGGGAGGCACGAACGAGGTGCTGCAATAGGACGAATAGAAGAGCCAAATATGACCCAACCTAGACTGGTTTTCTGAAGAATGGGAGCGTTTTGAGCCAGATACAATTTACCAGGCTGAAGTATAGATGCGAATATACCAGCACCAAGTAACAAATCTACAGGTTTAGATTGATCAAACAATGGATCCGCTAATTTGAGTTCAACGGGAATTGAAATTTTGGAGAGATCGATGTTCACCCTAGGAACATTAGATGATATGCTATCAACTACAATACAATTTTCTTCAACCGACCACGAACGATCAGATGAAGACAAGCAAACTGAATGAGAAATAGATGATTTGGTCTTATTCTCACCTACACTATGAATCAAAGTGTCAGAATACAAAGTAACAAGTGACAATTTTTCAGCCAACCTAGTTGACATCAAATTACAATCAGAGCAAGAGTCTAAAAGCGCGGTTGCTTTAATAAATTCCCCACTAGAAGTTTGAACCAAAACTTCAGCAGTAGGTAACAAGGCGACAGTTGATTGCTGTTGCAAACACAGTGACGAAGTAAAGCTCATCGTGACATGAGAGCTCTTCTGAGGCTGTTCTGCATGAGAAACAGCTTGCTTAGTTGTTTCCGCATTCTGAACCATGACGGAATTCAAAACAGCATTCTTACCCTTGGAGGGAGCAAAAGATTGAGAATGAATAAGATTTGAAGTTACCTTATCCTTAGAAGTAGGCTGGGTGTCCCATGATTGAGGATACGACCTGTGAAGAACAGTGTGGTGACTCTTGCCACAAAGTGTACACGATTTGTCCGAACAAACATGATTGGGTGCGAAAGGCTTGAGGCAATTATAACATAACCTTTTGTCACGGACAGCATTCCAACGATCAGTAACCTGTAACTTCAATAATTCATTACAATGATTTGGAAAATGACCAACAGAATTACAAAAACTACAAGGTGACATAGAAGAGGTAATAACCTGCATCCTAGCTTGAACATTTGATTGACTTTGATTGAACTTCGGCTTGCTATGAGCACCAACCGAGTTGGATGTACTTTGCTGTACATTTCCTTGATGATGGTTAGCTGAGCTTGAAGCAACAGCTTCCATGATTTTGCATTGTGATTCCAAAAAATTCCAGAATTTATCAATGGTGGGAATGTCGTGTATACCAACACTCTTTTCCCATTCTCGAACAGTAGCAGTATCCAACTGCAACAACATTTTGTGCATATACAACAAGTCCTTGATTTGGACTCCAAGTTGAAGCGCTTCGAGCGCGGTGATGTGGGACTTGCAAAAGTCAATGAATGCCCGTAATGATTGCGGACAGTTACGCTTTATGGTAGGCGGAGATTCAATTGCCGTGACGTGCCTGGCAGCAATTAATCTCTTGTTGTCATACCTCTCCCTTAAGAGGTTCCATGCAAGCTGAAAACCATTTTCGTCAGCTTCAATGTGTTCCACTCTAGCAAGAGCTTCACCACTGAGTGATTGACGAAGATAGAAAAATTTCAATGAATCATTAATGTTATCTTGATTACCAATAATATTAGTAAAAGCACTTGAGAATGCTTGCCATTTTGAAAGCTCCCCATTGAAGCATGGAAGCGGTATCTGAGGCAACTGAAAATTTGCCAAAGGTGCGTTTTGAGATGTTGGCCGCTGGGAAGCACCAGCAGTGGCCTCATTGATGCGTTGTCTGCTTTCAAAAGCAGTTAATGCAGCATTTGCCTTAGAGGTAATGGAGATAAACTTATTGAGTATCTCAAAATGAGTTGAAGTGTTCTGTGCTTGCAACTCTGAAATCCATAGTTGTTGGTGTATCTTATTATACTTAATTCTAAGTGAACCTAGTTCGTTTTTTACAGTCAATAATTGATAATAAGTGGCTTCAGAGTCCACAACATAATCGTTATAGCTGGTTATGAACCAATCTATTTCCTGGTGTAAATTGTCTCTTGCATTGAAAAGAGCAGAAGGCTCAGGAAGTGAATCTTCCTCATGATCAGACATGCTTAAAAATTAACAGAAAAACCTGAGTGAATGACACAATAGTGCACTGTAGCAATGCGATTGCTGCGCCAATAAGCAACCTTGGGCGCTGGTCCAGTACGCAGAGAGGCACGCCTGTGGGTTTGAGGCAAGTTGTATCAAGCTTGCTGTGCGGCGAGTCAAGTAGCGAGCTCGCAAGGCGGTGTGGTATGCCGTGTGTTGTTTTCTCAATGCGCAATAGCCGTCTGTGACCAGTTCAGTGCGGTTCAGTCTCTCAGGGTGCAAGATAGTTGATAGCTGGTGCATACACGTCGCAGCGTGCTTTGAGTTGCAGCCAGTACTGAAAATTTGAAACGAGTGTGTGAATGCTTAATATTAAACAATATAAACATACAAAGGTACAATGAAATAAAATATACACTAGAGTGGGACCTAATCATTGGCGTCAAGCTAGACTATTAGGCACACGGTCACTGAAACCCCAAGGTTCAATGGACCAAGAAATGGGTAATAAAAATTAACAATTATCCTAGGTAACACTGGGTCAAAAATGAACGGGCTGGAGGACCAATTTTTACAATTGGTCCAATTAACAATTATCCTAAGTGAACACTGGATCAAGAAATCCGGCCCGGAGGACCAATTTTTATGACAGAATCCAAGGGCAGGGCAGTGGACTGTGGATGATAGTTGGTATAAATACCTACAAACAAATCTTTGAATTCTGTGCATAAAAATACTGATAGCTTGAATTGGGGTAAGTACGCCAATAAAAGACTAAATGAATCAACAAGATAAGATTTAATAATAATAAGATAATAATAGGCAGATGGCCACATACAAAAACAATTGTGTCAAATATTTTGGGATCAATAAAATAATAATAGGCAGGTGGCCACATACAAACATTGAATCAAATATTTTGAGATCAATAAAATAATAATAGGCAGATGGCCACATACAAAGATTGAATCAAATATTTTGAGATCAATAAAATAATAATAGGCAGATGGCCACATACAAAGATTGAATCAAATATTTTGAGATCAATAAAATAATAATAGGCAGATGGCCACATACAAAGGCAATTGTCAAATCTTGGGAAAATTACAACATGTGAAATAATGTAGAGAACTACAAAATTTAAATGAAATTAGGTCAATGACATTAGTGACCATTGAGGTCTGACAATAACTGCAAAGGTATTAATGATATTAAATTATTAATGATATTGGTATTAATGATATTGCAATTAATGCAAAGGTATTAATAATGATACCTGAAATGGATATAAATTGAGTGCAATAATGAAAGTTATTACTAAGGTACAATAATAATGATTAAAAAATGACAATAAGCTGTAAAAAATGCTCAGCAAATAACATATAAAAATATATGCGGCATAGGCCTTCGGTGATTTGAATGTCAAGATAGACTTCGACAAAATAATTAATAGGTGTCACTGGCCTTAGAATAACACTTAAAAGCTAAGGGTAGCTAATAAATATAATGAGGACAGTCCGGGTTGAATATAGGCGACATGGGCCTTCAATGAATTGAATGTCAAAATAGATTTCGACCTAACAATTAATAGGCGTTACTGGCCATAAAAATATCACTTAAGAGCTAAGGGTAGCTAATAAATACAAATGAGGACAGTCCGGGTTGAATATAGGCGACATGGGCCTTCAATGAATTGAATGTCAAGACAGACATCAATTAGAACGAGTAATAGGCGACAGTGGCCTTCAATGAATCACTTGTAAAGCCAAGGGTAGCTGTCAAATCCAAAGAATTAATAGGCGTCGGTAGCCTTAGTGAATTGAATGTCAAGATAGACATTAATCAAATAATAAGTAGGCGTCAGTGGCCTCAGTGAGTTGAATGTCAAGATAGACATTAATAAAATAATAATTAGGCGTCAGTGGCCTCAGTGAGTTGAATGTCAAGATAGACATTAATAAAACAATAATGATGCATACGTAAATGAAAATTGAAAAGAACGATTTACATAACCTGAATAAAATTTTGAAGAGGAGATGTGGCCAGGCAGACAGGCAATGACTCCGCAATACCAACAGGAACAGGACATCAGCAAGCGATGAAGTGATTAGGCCATGCGATGACAAGCATGGAAACGTCCATTACAGCAGGCGAATCCCCCAATGGAAAAGTAGGCTGGAGCGAGTAGAATTCCAAACGAATAATCCGATCTTCAAATTGTGGAATTTTTGGATTGATTTCCAAACAGTAGAGATGATGCACTTGAAAGTTTGAGGTTCACGAGGTGAAGCCAATTGTAGAAAAATGGCAACTGAAGCTTACACGAGGTTGCAATTTTAGACAAAGTTTATCCAATTTTAACAGAGTAACTGAGTGAAGAACTCGATGAATAATTGAATCACACTGAAGAATAGAACAAACGAATTAATTTGAAGAATAATTCACACTTTAAAAACGTTTTGTAGATCAAATGAATAGCGATGAAACGCTCACACGAGGTTGCGATATTAGACAAAGTTTATCCAATTTTAACAGAGTAATTGAGTGAAGAACTCGATGAATAATTGAATCACACTGAAGAATGGAACAAACGAATTAATTTGAAGAATAATTCACACTTTAAAAACGTTTTGTAAGTCCGATGAATTCAGATGAAAGGTTTAGACCGAGCGCAGGAAGCACACTCGCCGACCTCCATGAATAGATAGACAGGAAAAACTAAAGACGCTAGCAACAAAAACGAGAAGGCGGAAATGTAGCCACGTACGTGAAACGTCCACAAACGTTTGGTGAAAAAGTGGCAAATAACTAAAAGGTAAGATGCCAAAAGACAAGATTAAATTCTAAAAAATCGAATAGCACAAATATTAAAATTGCAACGGCAAACAATCCGACGAAAAAATACGAATAAAAGTATAGAAAACCAGCTGATTAGTGCAGTGGCAAAAAACCGCGACTGAGACGTCACTGGTCAGCGCAGACGCACGAAAGACACAGCGCGCAGACAGACAGACATGATGACGACATGATGTCTACGTAGTAGCGGAACGAATAACAAGTGAAACCGTTCCAATAAATGCTTTGTCAGATTTTACAATCTTTCACGTTCATACCGGAAAATTTGTGTTTGAAAATAGTTTTCTTGATTTTAAGCTTTATAAAATAAAAACTCAGGAAGTTAAAGTGCAGTTTCTAGTTAGAAAACATGAAGAACCCGATATATAGGTAACCTATAAACTTGAGTGTTGATAGGAAATGACATTGGGTAATATGGCAAGGCAGAACATCCAAAAGGATCTCTCTGCCGATAAAAGACATAAGAATAAATAAATAAAGAATACCTAAAAATGAAAAATTAATTTAAATTTCTCAATTTCATAAGAGTATGATTGCTTCTTCATTTCCATTAATACTTGATCTTTCCCTATGTCTATAGAAGGTTCTTCAATAAGTTTTTCTATGTTTCAACGTTTTTGTGATCTTCATTTCCAGTTTTTGCTATGATTTACTTCTACTATATCTACTGGTTATTATACTTACCTTCTAGTTCACAGATCTTACCTCTGTAGTAATTTGTTGACACTGAATATTGTGAACAGTAGTAGCGATTATATCGGAATTTTTTATGGCTTCTTTGGCAGTTTTACAGTTATTCAAGTTGGTAGAATGCATCCTGGATAGAGTGTAGCTTTTATCATAGCAAATCGGTTGGACAGGGAAATTCTATTGGAAACAAAACTTGCAATATAAATTCAGTGAAAAAGAAAAAAAAAATTAATAAAGAAGCAATATAAATTCTGTGAAGAATAAAATAACCATAAAAAACAAAGTCTCTTCAAGTAATGTGTAGTTGATAAGTGATTAGATAGGGCGAGAACACACGAGCGTTATTTCAGACATTTTCCAGACGAGTTGGCAGGGCAGAAAGCTCTCCGATAGGCTGATTCTCGATCAGCCAGCTTGCCGAATCAGTTGATTCCCAAACGCCAACCAAATCAGCCAATCGGACAGCTTTTAGCCCTGCCGACTAGTCTGAAAATGAATGAAAAAAATGCTCGTGTGGCCTCGCCCTTATTCAAACCACCATAATTATTCAGAGGGTGTCCCACGAAAGGTGTAACAGTCGAAGACCGTAGATTCTACATGAAAATTGCAACAAAGAATGACCAGTAAAATTCTCTTATATCGACCTTAGTTTATGAGATATATCGATTCTTCAATAATTTTTAAAATCGTCAATAAAAATAGAAAACAATCACTCAAAATCTAATTCTGAGGATACGGTTGGAAAGAGGAAGAAATCTATAAATAATAAGAGAGAGTATGGTTGTGTTTGTTTGTGTGTTCGCATCAAAACATGTCAACTTGTGGATTGCATACCGGAAAAACGGGAATGATATAGATCTCCAAAATTTTCACATATATTCTAAAAATATCAATCTCATGCACCTGGAAGCCCAAATTTCAATTTTCCTTCTAGATGTTTCAGAATTAATGTTCAAATCTATGCTACCGTACATGAAGTTCCATAGGCTACATTGTCGCAGCTCAGAAGTATGTTTTTTATGAGGAGGTTATAATGCTGTTACAAGACTAATACTTTTGAACGGCCGTGTAGCATAACGGTAAAACGCTAGCTTATGGAGTGATGGATCCTCGGTTCGATTCCTGATTCTTCCCAATTTTTTTGTTCTTAATTTTTTCCCTCGAAACGTATTATTATCAATTATTTTTTAAAGGAATATTTGTTTTCGTTACAATTGAACTTGGATTTTATCAAATAATTATGTTTAATGTAAACTTTTTCCACCAGTACAAATGAAATGGACATAGTCTTCATGCTGTAGGCCTATCATTGAATTTCATAAGAAAAACATGAATAGATCACAATAAAACAAGTAATAATTTATATTCTTTAGTTATAATGTACTATTAGACAGGAATTCGCAGTGAAACGAGTATTTTAGGTATTTTGTTTGGAATTGGGAAAACAAAAGGCTGCCTTATTCAAATTGAGGAGGATAATCAATACTAAAATTTATTGATGTATTGGAAAAATCGATATGATTCTGTGAGGTTTTCAAGTATTATGTCTTCTTCAGTTTTCTATACTATAATAAAAGAAAGAACTGGCTTATACACATAAGGAATAGGGAATTATGTTAGACGCATCATCACGTCTGAAATATACTCAACTGACTAATTTGAAATTTTGCATATAGATTCTTAATTAACCGAGGATGGTTATATGCCTATTTTTAGTTCTTCAAGATTTCATTATGTCAAGTTTTCAATTTGTCATGCTTACAGTTGTTGTATAGAAGCAGCTGAACATTTCTTTTAAAAGGGACATTAGATGATAGGTATGATTGGGGATCCTATGATTGGGGGATCTAGATTCTTAGACTTTTTGAGCGTTCAAACTGTTTGAAATTTGGCTTTGAACTTTGAACTCGACGAATGTACTTTTTCAATTTTGAGCCCTCATGAAAAGTTCAAAAATGTCAAACAAAGGAACAAATCGAATGAAACTTATTGGAAATTTTTCCTCTTTCTAACCATATCCTTAGAAGTGGATTTTCACTGATAGTTTGATAGTTATTGACGTTTTAAAAATACATAAAAATTTATACAATTTGAAAACTAAGTTCGATATAAGAAAATTTTAATGGAAATTTTTTGTTGCGAATTTCAAGTGGAATCTATGCTCTTCATCTGTTACCCCTTTCGAAGTGTTCAAACTGTTTTAAATTTGGCTTTGAACTCGACGAATATACTTTTTTCAATTTTGAACGCTCATAAGAAGTTAAAAAACGTCAAACAAATGAGGAATATTTTAATTACCTATATCTGCCGATGTACGTGTGGCAGACAGGAGCTAACTCCGCCCTTAATAGTTCTATGAAAAATTTTCCATACTGTTTCATTCTCATTTTCTTCATTATAATGATTTTTTTCCCATAAGTATTATAAATTTTTTTTATGTTAAATTTTTATAAAATTTCTATATCTTAGGTTATCAATTTTCTTTTTTAAATTTGTGTATAGAAATGTGTTTTTTATGAACTTCTAATGACTCGCAAAATGTATCTTTATTGGAATTTTTAACTTTTGGCATAAAATCTTAAACAATTAGTGGCATCCCGACACATATTCACATATAGTGGGGGCCACATTTCCTTAGATCAACAAGTAATCAACCAATTGTATTAATACTTTGTAAATAATTTTACCTTATATGCTTTTTGTAATCATGTCTATAATTTGAATAAACTCCTCTGGTCGTGTTGTACCCTCGACCAGAGACATTGTTATTATTAATAAAAGCAATTAGTCAATTCAATTCTGATGTATTTTAGTCTGTCAATAGAGATTTTTTGATATTCAATATTTGACCAACAAAAGCCATACGAATCTACTTTACTCTTCACTTACCGGATTCGAGGTACAGTTGTAACTGATGGGAATGCCGAATCTGGGTAGCATCATCATGTAAGTGTTGAGGGCCGAGCAGCCAGGCCCCACCCATCCGAACTTCAAGTGGCTCAGTCTGCCAAAATGCTCGCCAATCGTGAGGATGTTCGCAAGTCCCTCTAGCGGTTGGTACATCCCGCAACCACAGTACACCACTGGGATCTCACAGCCCTCACTGAACGTTATTATGTCTCTGCAATGCTTTGTTTCCACGAGCACCAGGTCGTAGCAACGAGATATCATTCTGAAAAAAACAAATAATGAACAAAATTAGCCTATTCCATTATTTCAAAAACTATCATTAATATGGAAAATGATGAAAATACTTATTAAGAAAATTATTTATTATTAAACGAAAATCCAATTTTTTTTTCAATTTTTTTCAGATTTAAATTCATTTATTGCCAAAAAGAAAACAAACCATTAAATGCTATTTATTAATCAACACGACCAGAGGAGTTTATTCAAAATATAGACATGATTACAAAAAGAATATATAAGCTACAATTATTTACAAAGTATTAATACAATTGGTCGATTATTTGCTGATCTAAGAAAATAAGGACCCCACTATATAAGAATATGTGTCGGGATGCCACTAATTTTGCTATTGTTTAAGATTTTATGCCAAAAGTAAAAAATTCCAATAAAGATACATCTTGCGAGTCATTAGAAGTTCATGAAAACCACATTTATATACACAAATTTAAAAAAGAAAATTGATAACCTATGATGTAGAAATTCTAGATAAATTTAACATCGAAAACATTTCATGGGAAAAATCATTAAAATGAAGAAAATAAGAATGAAACAGTATGGAAATCTTTTCATAAAACTAATTGTTCTCCATGGTGAACAATTTTCGGGGTGGGAAATCACCCCGAAGACTTCTGCTCAACGATCTATATACCGTATACTAACTCTTAGTATCATAGATGGTTGCTTCTGCTACAGCAAATATATTGACAACAGCTGCAGAAGTCTTCGGGGTGATTTACATCATTTAATTTGGATTTTTGTTTAATAATAATTATTAATTCATTGGTATTTGAATAAATGCAATTTCTCAGTAATTTCCATCTGTAGACTGGCTGGCCGCTATGGCTTCGTATGAAATGAGCGCTACTATCCAGAGATTGTGTCAGTTTGGTGTAAGGGTAAGCATTCCTGACTGGCAATTAGGAGGATTAAATAGCAATGCTCTTCGAATTTCCATCTAGCTTTTACCCTGTTGTCGATATTTGCAGTAGCAGAAGTGTTCGGGGTGATTTACAGCATTTAATTTGGAGTTTCGTTTAATAATGATTATTAATCATTATCTTTGATCCTGCAGATTGGTGTTAAATACACACGATGTGTTGGTTACAACACGAATCTTCAATCCTGTGTACAAGTCTAATAAATGTGGATTTTATTGGTTTCAACACAAAACTGCAGTCCTGTGTACAATCTAATAAAATGTGAATGTGACAAAAATAAATACTGTGTTTTTCCAATTATGGACAAATTCCACATTAAAAATTCTTGTTAAACAAAAATCCAAATCAAATTCTGTAATTCACCCCGAAGACTTCTGCTACTGCAAATATTGATAACAGGGTAAACAGCTAGATGGGAGCTTCGATGAGCGCTACTATTCAAAAATTATTTGTCAGCCCAGGAATCGAACTCAGTACCTCCTGATTGCCGGTCAGGAATGCTTACCCTTGCACCAAACTGACAATATCTAGATAGCATTTAGAGCATTTAATTTGGATTTTCGTTTAATAATGATTATTAATCATTATCTTTGATCCTGCAGATTGGTGTTAAATACACACGATGTGTTGGTTACAACACGAATCTTCAATCCTGTGTACAAGTCTAATAAATGTGGATTTTATTGGTTTCAACACAAAACTGCAGTCCTGTGTACAATCTAATAAAATGTGAATGTGACAAAAATAAATACTGTGTTTTTCCAATTATGGACAAATTCCACATTAAAAATTCTTGTTAAACAAAAATCCAAATCAAATTCTGTAATTCACCCCGAAGACTTCTGCTACTGCAAATATTGATAACAGGGTAAACAGCTAGATGGGAGCTTCGATGAGCGCTACTATTCAAAAATTATTTGTCAGCCCAGGAATCGAACTCAGTACCTCCTGATTGCCGGTCAGGAATGCTTACCCTTGCACCAAACTGACAATATCTAGATAGCATTTAGAGCATTTAATTTGGAGTTTCGTTTAATAATGATTATTAATCATTATCTTTGATCCTGCAGATTGGTGTTAAATACACACGATGTGTTGGTTACAACACGAATCTTCAATCCTGTGTACAAGTCTAATAAATGTGGATTTTATTGGTTTCAACACAAAACTGCAGTCCTGTGTACAATCTAATAAAATGTGAATGTGACAAAAATAAATACTGTGTTTTTCCAATTATGGACAAATTCCACATTAAAAATTCTTGTTAAACAAAAATCCAAATCAAATTCTGTAATTCACCCCGAAGACTTCTGCTACTGCAAATATTGATAACAGGGTAAACAGCTAGATGGGAGCTTCGATGAGCGCTACTATTCAAAAATTATTTGTCAGCCCAGGAATCGAACTCAGTACCTCCTGATTGCCGGTCAGGAATGCTTACCCTTGCACCAAACTGACAATATCTAGATAGCATTTAGAGCATTTAATTTGGATTTTCGTTTAATAACAATTAGGAGGCAATTAGGAGGTACTGGGATCGATTCCCGGGCTGACAAATAATTTTTGAATAGTAGCGCTCATCGAATTTCCATCTAGCTGTTTACCCTGTTGTCAATATTTGCAGTAGCAGAAGTCTTCGGGGTGAATTACAGCATTTAAGTAATTCATTTATTGTATAAAACACTATAATCATAATACAATTATGACATTGGAGGAAAAACTAGGCTGAGCCTGTACTATTTCTCTCCAAAAATTTTGATAAAATGTTAATGTTGTCCAAAAGATAAGGTTATGTAATCACACACTGCTTCGTCACTTGATTTTCGGTCCAAGAATGATGATTTAAAATTTTGAATTTTGAAGGTTGATTTTATGCCTACTGTAAATAAATTACAGACAGAATGTATCAACATAAATTAAAAACTTTAGAAATATTGCACTTATTTAAAAAATGTGAATACAAAATCAAAAACCTACTCACTATATTTGTTATTCACAAATAAATAATTTTGATTTGGATTTTCATTTAATAATAATTATTGATTCATCAGCATTTGAATAATTGCAATATCTCAGTAATTACCTCAGAATTTTTGTTAAATAAGAATTGATATTGTGGAATTTGTCCATAATTGAAAAACAAAGTTTTATTTTTGTCTCATCCACATTTTATTACATTGTACACAGTCATGACTGCAGCAAAAGTCTTCAGGGTGAATTACAGAATTTAATTAAATTTTTGTTTAATAATAATTATCAATTATTAATTCACATACTTGCCAAAATCCTTTTTAGACGTCAAGTTATGCCAGTCAAACGTGATAGGCATTATTTCTCCACCCAAACTCTGTGTCACGGACCACAGAGCAACTTGGGGCACACAGTTTTTAGCATCATTCTCACTGATTATTGTCACCTTTTTGCCATTCAAGACTTTGGGAAGTTTGCAAAGTTCCAGACTCTTCAAGACTTTCACATTATCCATAACCTTTATCAATTGGTCAGCTTCCATGATCATCGCATTGAATAAGTTTTTTCTGGAATTTGAACAAAAAGTTGTTATTTATTAGGAATTCAATAAGTTATATCATCGAGATATAAGATAGCATATCCTTTAGTATAGGGCATTTATGTTCCAGAATTCACTGTTAACTCAAGCCGACAGTCATAGTAGTTCTTTTACGTGAGCTATGTGACGCTGGTAGTCTCTCATACTGTGCCGTTCTTAACACTCTCATCCGGCCAAAACAGTATACTGTAGTCGACAATATAATCAGGTGGAGGTAAAAAATCTGCATGGAATTTGGAACATAAACTATCTATAACATGGGATATCTTCTTATGGTATCTTTTCTCTACTCTTTCATTTGAATGTACACTAATAAATTACAAGGCGATACATTTTTAAAGGTTGAAAGTTGCTTTTCGTGGATTAGCGTGGGTCTACTTTGCGGCGGGCCTTAGATTAGGTACAGTATTTAAAGTTTGTTTTTGTGGTGTGGCGAAAATAGTTTGCAAGTCATGCAAAAACATTTTGCCGGCTCACAACGCTTAAAGTTTTTGACTTTGTCTCAAACTTGAAAACTGCGATCTCAAGAGCCGGCAGCAAACACACATTTTCCACCCTTAGGGCCGTTTGCACAGTAACAGTTTAAACTAAATTTCATTTTAAACTAGATTAAATCCGTATCAAGTCTCGTTTGTTTTAATGTACGGTATTTAATTTTGAGTTTAAGCCACCAGTTGATTAAATTCAGTTATGCTTTGACTGTGCAAACGGTCCTTATAGGTGCAAAATATATCATGGTAGCCTACTGTATTTATAGGTACGCGTCTCTCAAACTCCTAGGGCTAATGAATAGGACTACCTATATAAGTTACTATCCTTGCGCGACACAAAGATCACTTGCAGCGTTTTTCAATCTAGTTTTCAAGCTCATTCCCAAAAATATAGAGAAAAACATCTATTTATATGGTAATGTTTTTATTATAGTTTAGTCCTATTATGAAAAACAAGCAAGTGTGGACAAATTATGGCGGGCTTACAAGCCGTGTGAAAAAGATCTTATATGACATCAACTTCTATTTTCTAATTTTTATTAAACAAAAATCCAAATTAAATGCTGTAATTCACCCCGAAGACTTCTGCTAGTGCAAATATTGACAACAGGGTTAACAGCTAGATGGAGATTCGATGAGCGCTACTAATCAAAAATTATTTGTCAGCCCGGGAATTTCTATTTTCTACTCAAGTTAGGTACTAGTAGGTGGCCACCTATATAAATTTGAAAAAATGAACATAGGCCTTCATAGTTACGGTAACATTGTCAATATATTCTTAAATTGCGATTGTTTGGGTATTCAATTGCTATAGCCTACTTCTAAATTGAATTAGTTCTGGAAAGAAAATACAAATATTGAAGACCTATGTTTTTCCGAGCTTATTTACGGCTCCAAAACCTGGACGTTTAAGAAACCAGTACTACAGAAAATAGCAACAGCTCAAATGGTGATGGAGAGGAGCATAATAAACATAGGAATGCTGGATAGGAGTTAGAAATACATCCAAGGCAATAAGAAAATCAGACGATGTACTGAAGACAATAAATTAAAGCTGTGCAAAGGCTAAAAATAAACTTTCTACTCGTGATATTTCCCCAAGTTTTTCGATTTGTATATCATCAAGCTATAAAAATGAAAAAGTTTTCTCAGGTAAACATTTTTTTCGATCATTACTTTTCGAGATATGAGCGCCTGAAGTTTGAATTTTTGGAACAGAACATTTCAAATTCGTTAAGAACTCTAAATCCATGAGATTTAGAGGATGGATTGATTCTTCATAGTATTGTTGATCTAGTAAAACAAAAATTTCTGAAAAAATCAATTTTTGAAAAAGTTATTCAATTTACCAAAAATGACTCACCTAAAGGATATTTTTAGTAAATTGAATAACTATCTTAAAAAATTGATATTTTCAGAAAATTTTTGTTTTACTAGATCAACAATACCATGAAGAATCTATCCTCTGAATCTTATAGATTTATCTCTTACCGAGTTTGAAATGTTCTGTCCCAAAAATTTAATCTTTAGGCGCTCATATCTCAAAAAGTAACTTAATGATCAGAAAAAAAATTCCTGAGAAAACTTTTCAATTTTGATAGCTTGATGATATACAAATCGAAAAACTTTGAAAAATATCACGAGTAGAAAGTTTATTTTCAGCCTTTGCACAGCCTTAAGACTCTGAAGTCGAAGTGGCAGGTCATGTCGCTAGATTGGAGGATGGCATATGACTCTAACTTTATGGAAGCCCAAATGGAGAAAAAGGAGAATTGGAAGGCAACAATTCAGATAGGAAGAGGACATTGTGAGAGTGACTGGGAATAGATGGGCGGTGTTTGCAAAAGATAGAGGAGAGAATAATTATATTTCTTATAGTGGAGGAACCTGGGAGAGGCCTGTGTCCAATAGAAGACCCGGTTTCCATACACAAAAGAAAACGAACAATTTTGCATTTGAAAATTTAATTTTCAACTTTAATTAATTCTAAAAAAAATTGTACATTTGAATTCAGTATTGCCGTAATAGGTATTGTTAAGTATTACCTTAGCAGATATACGTATTTAATTTTTCATATTCTTTTACTTATTGTATAGTGTTGGGAACCAATAGTCTTTATTTATTATTATTACTTCTAAATTGATTATAAATATTTAGGTACGGAGTGATTAAATAATAATACTAAGCCCAAATTAATTTATTCTGTTGAAATTTAACTTCGTGGTTATAAACATGCCAGCAAATTTACCTGTATTTCATTGCTTTTCTTATTCAAATGTTTTTAATTCCAAAAACTTTTAGGTTAATAATACTGTTTATTTGAGTCACACGTGAAAGTTGCAATAAAAACATGTAAAATACCAACACATGGTAGTCTATAAGTGTCTGGTGAGAGAATTAGACAAAATGTTATAAAGTGAAGAAAACATAACCTATTTTCTGGACTATTTAATGAATCAAAATTCGGGGGAGAAACAGTTTTGGGCTGTGCCTGTTCATCCTCCCCAAATTATTTTACATAATAATTTTGTATCATTGAATCAATAATTTAATAATAATAATAATAATACCCATGACATTGAAAATACTGACGATAAACAAAAGAGTGGAGTTTTCATTTGACTTGTCTTTTCCGCCTCATATATTCTCAATTATTGATTAAATACTGATTTTGAGCTCATAGAGCATTTAAATGTATCAAATTTGATATGTACTCAATTTCAGGTATCTTAGAGGGATTTTGACTTATAAATTCGAATGATGACAATCGGATTAACATCCAATAGAAATAAAACACTAAAGTAAAAAGTCGGTTCATGAGAGAGCATTATTTCACTCTTTATGTCTCTTATTAATGTCTCCACTATATGTGGTTTATCAAACAATCAATAATATTATAATACTACTGCATAACTGAAAATTGAATTCAGACATCACTAGAATAATTACAATTTAACAAAAATACTTGAATAACACAGTAATATATAACAATTATAGTTAAACAATACTTTAAAGCATATTACCACATTTACAGGCTCATTTACATTACATTATGATACTAATTTGGATAAATCATAGTAGATTTTAAGAAATTTTAATCATAGTAATAATACTAATTTGGATTGGTACAGGTACTTTTGGACAGGTACTACATTACTTTGAACTTACATGCATGCTTTATTAGTATAACAATGGTACCTACGGTAGTTGAGTCAGAACGAATTACTTGATTTACAATAAGACTAAACTACACTTGGGTGGAAATCCAATTTTTTCAAGCCAAACAAAATGTGATTAATCTACTTGGGGGCATGCAATAACAGTTATTACACATATTCTATATGAATTAAAGGATGAATAGGCTGATACCTACTTAAAAAGATGAAAGGATGAAACAAAACACACATATATCGTCAAAATCTACAGTTTTTGTGTTTTTTTTTTTACTGATATATGTGTGTTTCTATTTTATTATGGAACGGTTTTACAACATCGACAGTGACTCAGTCGAATTTTTGAATTACAGGAAATCCTACTTGTGAAATCATCTACTCAAGTATCAACACTACAAATCAAGAAGCGAATTTCAATTGATTTTACTACATAAAGGAATACTCTATTTTCCTCTCACTCAAATTTGATAGAAATACCATTACAAATAACAGTACCAACTTGGATACATGATGAAGCCACAATATCAAAATAATATAAAGTACAGTGGACGAATGTTTTGAACTTTGTTTAGAACCAACTGTTCCTCAAAGCTAGTTTACTTTATAGTAAAATCGGGTCTAAAGCACGAAATAGACGTGCAATATTATTGTACAATATACGAGGGTGAATCAAATGAAAACCTTAAGGAAAATCGACATGAAAACTCGGTATGATTTTGAATTGTCATTGTTGCCTAATGAAATACCAAAGTGTAAATCTTCACTGGATTTTTTGATCAAAAAGTCAAGAACTGATAAACTTATCAATGCAACCGGAACATCCACGTCAGTTAAATCTAATTCTAACATCGATAAGCCAAAAAATATTTTTAATTCTAGCCTGATAGTTGCTAACACTTCAAACGCAAACTCTGAAAATTCAAACGTGAATAGAAAATGTAACAACTCATGTAACGTTTGTTCATCAAATGATCACAACATCTATTCTTGTCCAAAATTATTCAAAATGACAGTCAAAGAATGATATGATGCTGTTAAGAGATTGAAACTTTGCTTTGCTTGTCTTGGCAACCATAATAGAAAATTATGCCATTTCAATAGATATTGCAAAACTTGTAGTTCAACTGGTCATCACACCTTACTCCATTTTGAGATCTGAACTTCAACCTTGTCTTCTCAGTCTAATTTCGAAAACTCCGCTTCTAATGTATATGATACCAGCCTTTCTGCATCTGACTCCTCAAATTGCTTGTTGGGTACTGCTCAAGTTATTGTGTTTGATGCATTCAATCGCGCACATACAGCTCGGGCGGTGATTGACTCTGGATCGCAAGTCACCGTCATCACTATCGAACTCATGAACAAGTTTCATTTAAAACCAAGACCTTCTAGCAGAAGGCTAGTCAGAATTGGGTCTCGAACGTCAATTACCTATGGAAACGTTGACCTGAGTATTTCATCTATATTTCAACCGCACTTCAAATTGAGTACCACCGCTACAGTGTCATCAAATCCAACGTGTAATCAACCTAGTGTAAGTTTCAATTCAGCAGACTTTAGACAGTTCGCAAATTTAAAATTAGGAGATGAGAGATTTTATAAATCTTCCAAGATTGATTTAATCTTTAATGGCTCTTGTGTGTTCTTTGAATCTTATATTGAAATTTCTAGCTGTGTTCAGAGAACACACAAGAGCCATTACCCATCCGTCATCCCATATCCCATCCATTATTGATAACAAGATCGTGTTAATAACAAGGACTTTTCTGTTAGAAACATAAGTTATTAACTTTTGTTAAGAGACATTTTTGACGATTCAGTCAAGTTAATAACTTTTTGTTAATAACTCGTGTTATTAACTCCAGTGTAAACGCAGCTTAAGTGTCAAACTTCAACCTATTAATTCAAGCTAGAATTAAACTGTTAATTAACCAAAGTGTTAGATTGCAGTTAAATTACAAGAAAAAAATTAACATTGTCCTCACTATAGCTGCTACTGTTACTGCTACTCAAGCTATTGTTTGCCATGAACCCCTCCATAGTCTGGAGCCTTAACCCAGCCGTATACTGCTATAAGCAAGGCTACTTCTAGGGACGGAATCACACAGTCATCACGGGGACAGTAGTACGGTAACGTCTACTAGACCACAGAATCGGAAACTCAAATGTACATGGCATTATTTATTGTTCTATTGATGTAAATGAGTTATTGTTATTTCTTTGTACAGCGTGTAATTGTATTATTTTATTATCTTTATTTTTATAATTTGCAATATTGTTGATGTGATATATCTACTCTACTATTCATAATTTCTGATTATATGTAATGTATAAATTGGAAGAATAAATGAATTTATTACTAGTAGTTCTGTGAACAGTAGACCTCGCGCAGTATTCTCATCCACAAGTACCTGATTGAAACTATAGACCTTATGGAAATACAGCAATACAGGCTTCTCCACACATCTGTGTAATCACTTGTCAGCTGGCTGATTTACGATGAATAATTCTATAGTCAGATTTTTACTCTAATATTGGCGTATGGAGGAGGCTCCTTTTTCCTTTTATATTATCCTTGAAATGCAAAATTTCCAAAAACCTTGTATATACGTCGACGCGCAATTAAAAAAGAAACATACCTGTAAAATTTCATGAAAATCTATTACCGCGTTTCGCCGTAAATGCGCAACATATGAACATTTAAACATTAAGAGAAATGCCAAACCGTCGACTTGAATCTCAGACCTCACTTCGCTCGGTCAAGTACAGTATTATTATTCATTCCCAATTATGTGTTCAAGCGACAGCTAGTTGAGCCACTATTGTCCCTATGAATTCTCCTCACAGGGAGAATAGTGGCATCAACTAGCTCTACTCACTCTGCATACAGGGACAGTAGTAACGTCGACTAGACCTGGCTGCCATTAGTGGCGGCCATAGTTCTCGCTATTGGCAGGAGTTCAGACACTGCTGATCTCCCCGCGCCCACTAATACCTGCCAGATAGATAGATAGCTGGAGTGCCAAATTTGGCTCCGACATTTCTCAGGTCAAGTTCCATCTATTGTGCCAAATCTGAGATACTTTTTGTCTCTGTGTGTCTCACGATGGTTAGTCCATGATTTTCATCAATTTTTTGTGAAAAATAAAAATAACTCACACTTTGTGACCTTATGCTCTTCAATGCGAGAAACACGAACCTGGAATCATATTTGCAAAATTTCTTACCGTTCAGGAGATATGACCATTTGATAATTTTTATGTTTACAGCTTCATAACTCATAGCTGGGGGTGCCAAAGTTGGCTCTAACATTTTTCACAGGTCAAGCTTTTTAAAGTCCATGATTTTTCTCATTTTTTTTGTGAAAAATGAAAATCGTTCAAACTTTGTGATCATAAGGTCTTTCATGCGAGAAATACGAATCTGAAATAATATTTGCGAAATTTCTTACCGTTCAGAAGATATGACCAAATTTCAGCCAAATCTGAGATACTTTTTGTCTCAGTGTGGTTCACAATGGTTAGTCTATGGTTTTCATCAATTTTTTGTGAAAAATAAAAAACACTAAAACTCTGTGAACTTATGCTCTTTGATGCGAGAAACACGAATCTGGAATCATATTTGCAAAATTTCTTACCGTTCAGGAGATATGACCATCTGATAATTTTTATGTTTGCAGCTTCATAACTCACTCTGTATAGTAGGTGGTGGAGCCAAATTTGGCTCCGACATTTCCCAGGTCAAGCTTAATCGATGGTGCAAATTTCAGCCAAATCTGAGATACTTTTTGTTTCAGTATGTTTCACGATGGTTGGTCCATGCTACCACCTACCAATCAATTTTTGTGAAGAATGAAAATCGCTCAACTTCCTGATCTTATGATCTTTTATGCGAGAGACACGGAACTGGAATCATATTTGCAAAATTCCTCACCGTTCAGGAGATATGACCAAATTTCAGCCAAACCTGAGATAGGCCTACTTCTTGTCTCAGTGTGGTTCACGATGGTTAGTTCATGCTTCTAATCAATTTTTTGTGAGTAATGAAAATCGCTGAAACTTTGTGATCTTTATGGTCTTTGATGCGAGAAACACGGATCTGGAATCATATTTGCAAAATTTCTCACTGTTCAGGAGAGATATGAACAAATTTCAGCTTGTTCACGATGCTATCAATTCATTTTTTGTGAAGAATTAAAATCACTCAAACTTTGTGATCTTATGGTGTTGAAATTTGGTCATATCTCCTGAATGGTAAGGAATTTTGCAAATATGATTCAAGACTCGTGTTTAGTTTTTGTAAAACCAATGGTTTCTGAGTTATTTGAGAAACAAATTCTTAAATTGACGCCATTTTGTTTTATGAATTTCAAAAATTATCATAATTTTTCTCTAGTTCTGTCTAGTCGTTATAAATGATCGTTCAAAGTTCCAATTTTGTATGTTTAAAGTGAAAAAACCAAAATGGCCGCTGTGTGAGTAACTGAAGACTTCCGGACAATTTAAATATGATATTTAGATAAGATTTTTACCCAGGAACAATGCCCTAGAGTATTGGTAGGAGTTCGTAAACACTCTGTATATGCACTTTAAAATTATTCTCGTTTTACATACTATAGTAGGCACTGAAATTTGTTTTCGACATTTATCATGCCAAGCACCATGTATATGGTGTGAAGTGTGAGTGTGAGCTTCAACAAAATTTCATACTTTCAAAAGAAAAAAAACTCCTGATGTTTTTCATGGTTTTCCCAAAATGTTCTTCTCAATGATCAACTTTACTTGGTCAGCCTCAGGAAATAGCTATTCATGTATTAAGAGCGTAATGCGCGACTTTATCGCTCGCGCAAAACAGTTATCACGCGACGCGAAGCGGAGCGTGATAATTTTGCAAGAGCGATCAAGAAGCATTTGATTCGATCAAGAAGCAAAATCAATTTTCGAACCAATTGCTGTATTTGATGGCTTAAAGGCAATAAAAATCATTTATCATTTATCATCATTTATCATTACGCACGAATTACATACAACATTTTTTCTACAACTGCCCAAACCTATTAAATTACTTATATCGACGGAGTTACAATTAATTATTTCAAGAATATTGATTATCGGCCAACTTACTATACATAGCATCGACTTCTCAGAAAGGGATAATTGTGTCCAGACATACTACACTTAGGAGCGCTGTTAAACCTAAGGTTTGTTATTTTTTTCATTTGGAAATTGAATTTATTCAAATGATAATCAATCAATAATTATTATTGAACGTAAATTCAAAGTTACAGCTTTCAAATATATACTAAATACAAAATAAATAAATACTAAAAAAAAAAATAATAAATAAGGATTTTTGTTCAATAATAATTGGTTGAAATTTTGTGAACTGGCATGTGGCAACACTGTTTCTTGAACAGATGATCAGAAAACCAATATGGCTGCTTTCATAACAGTCAGTGTGAATGATGTATTTTGGGTTGGTGATGTTTTTAACCGGATTTTTGGTTTTTCACATATAAGTTTTTTAGTTTTTGTGTTAATTTATTGATTTGAGGTTGCTATAATCCATGAGAATAGTGTGTGGTGTTCGATAGTGTTATTTTGTCCAAAAAAATGATTCTTCATTTTTTTCGCCACCTACAGTTTCTACACCTAGGCTATAATAATTAATATTTTGGTAAGATCTTTTTATAAATCTACTTATAATTTTTATTTATTCAAAAAATTGTTTACTTTATAAATTGCAGTTTGATTCTTCTAGACTTTCAACATATTTATATTCAATTATAATTCAATTCTAAAATGTCAAATGTAGCTGAATTTGAAAATCAATGTTTCTTTTTCATGTTAGTTATTTCTCACAACATGTTTAGACTCACAATAATGTCATTTTCAAATGAGCGAGTAAAATAAATAATGTTAAATAAATAATATTACTATATTCTTGTTTATGATCATGTCTTTTTAGGCTTCATTCATATGATTTCTTCTTTAAAACTGCAAATTTCATGTCAATTTTGTGATTGTTGGTTATTTGTAACCTATTTTCAATGTCAACATTATTTTTCAAAAAGTTGAGTTAAAGGTTAGTTTTGTCGTGATATAGTATCAATATTATTATAACCTACATCACAGGTGTTATTTTATTTTGCTGATTAGCCCTGTGTTGAGAATGTAATTGAAGACTCAAATCTTCAGTTAATAGTATTGCTTTGAACTTTATGAATAATAGATTATGCAATTTACAAACATAACCTCTTGAATAGCTTATATTATGTTTCTATCTTTAATTTAGTACGATATAATATTAGCGATTCTAGAGGCTATGCTCGTAATTTGCATAACCCAATTCACTCATAATAAAGTTCAAGTCTAAAACAACTATTAGGCTAACTGAAAATTCGGAATTGTCGATTTTAACACAATCCAATTACTGAAATAGAATAACTCAGTCGTACTTACAATCGTTAATGGTTAAAGGTATAATCTTCTGCTGCTGCTTTTTGTGTTTTAATGTGTATTTTTGTTTTTGACCTGTCTTATGACAGTTTTTTATGTTTTTGACTTGTTCACTTGTGGCCATACCTATGACCACGCCATGAACAGAAACTCATTATTTTTATTATTATTATAAAATTTTACAACACAAAGAACCTTTAACCCAACTGCAAAAACCAGCTTATAAATAATAGCTTTCAAAACTGGATAAGCAGCTGGCTTAACCAGCCATTAGCCTATTTGATAAAATTTGTAGTTCTAGAAAATTAATCATAAAATGGATTTATAAACAAGATACATAATCATAACAAAAAGTTAGTAATAGTATTCAACTTTATGTATTTTACTCACTGATTTGAATTTAAAATTATCAACTTATAAACCTAAATGTGTTGTGAGAAATAAAATAAACATGAAAAAAGGCTACTCAAATAAGTACGAGTAGCTCTTACTAAGAAAGAAAATATATGTGATTCTATGGAAAGGCTATGTCAATTTACTAACACTGGAGAACGTTATTCTGCATAATATACTGAGTGTTTCTGAAGCCGGGTCCACTCTCAACAAATGTTCGACATAGCCTACATGTTTGTTGAGGGGCTCTCAGAGACAAACATTAAAAAAAATTTGGACAATAATTATTATTGTTTGTCAAACAACTATTACGATTGGAAATAAATTAGAAGTTGCATTTGTTCAAATGCTGATTAATGAATAATTATTATTAAACGAAAATTCCAATTTAAATGCTGTAAATCACCCCGAAGACTTATGCTACTGCAAATATTGATAACAGAGTAAACAGCTAGATGGAAATTCGATGAGCGCTACTATACAGAAAAAGGTATAAAATTTTCCCGAGCTGACAAATTATTTTTGTATAGTAGCGCTCATCGAATTTCCATCCAGCTGTTAACTCTGTTGTCAATATTTGCAGTAGCAGAAGTCTTCGGGGTGATTTACAGCATTTAATTTGTATTTTCGTTTAATAAAAATTATTTAAAACATTACTGTTTTACCAAACATTTTCAGTCTTAGTTTGCTGTAAAACATAAAGACCCAATTACAATGTTTTGTTTGGAGCCGCGTCCACACTAGCCACCGGCAAACTTTGTTTGTAAAACATAATAAAATGTGCCCAAACTGTTTCAACAAACATTTGTTCAGTATGGACCCGGCTTAAGATATAACGACAAATTTTGTGAATTGTTCCCGACATTAAAATAAAGACAAATATTTCATTAAACATGAGTCCTAAAATACTTTGTTACCGTTGTAATGATGGCAAAAGATTGTACATTTTTTGTTCAAGTTTTTAATTTTATTGATATTTTGCATTTTCATGAGGTTAATTTTATAATCAATCCTTATGTACGATTAGCTGAGAAATCGCATTCAACCAACTAGAAGTTTGTAGCTGTAATGATTGTTGAAACAGCTTTTTTACATAAGTAAGTGCCGGTTGCACAAAAGCCGGTTAAATTTTTACTGTGATTAACTTCACGAGAACCAATCAGAGAAGACGTCTTTTAAAAAAAAACCTCTGATTGGTTCTTGTAAAGTTAATTGCGGTTAAAATTTAACTGGCTTTGGTGCAACCGGGCCCTACTTAGTTAATTTTATTCGGTTTCACAGCTAATTTTGCATAAGAACTTATTATTCAAATATCCTCATGAGTCTACAGCCTACATATTTAAAAAATTGAAAATTTGAAGAAAAATTTGCAATCTGCCACCATTATTTTCAGTAACAAAACAATTTAGGACCATTGTTTACTGGATTTCTTTTTATTTTGAATGTCAGGAAACCACATGAAAAGTTTGACGATCTTTTTTATAAACACTCTGTATAATTTCTTTTTATTTAATAATACTGTATAACATAGTATCAAGTGTTCATAACGGTAGCCTACCTAAGCTTTTTGTATATATGTCTTCCTGTTTTGTAATGAACATTTGACACAGGGAGGTTTTAAGTGGTTCTTGTAATTTGGTTTAGTATAATTTTTGCAGTGAATGACTTAGTTTCAAAAAGTCTGTTATAATATTCAGTTCGGTTACTACAAAAGATTCATCGGATTTTAAGAATTCACAGTTACTAAAGGAATCATTCGAATTGAATAATCTTCATAACAATGAAAAGAGAAAATTCTTTTTTTATCTATCAATAAATACCTTTGGTCCATTAGACTAGACAGCCAGATCTTAGGCCTACAGTTACCAGGCATTGTTTTAAAACTTGGACAGCCACGTTTTGGCTACCAGTGTGGTCTCCGGGCTTGGCTTCCAACCAGCAGCCAAAATATGGCTGCCAGGATGGCTGTACTAGTCTAAAAACAGTGACCGGTGAGTGAGTGACTGCCTGTCGTGGTTTCCTGGTTGGCTGTCCTGGCTACCTAATCTAATAGGGGGCCAACGTATTTAGTGAGAAAAAACTATGGAATTTTCTCTGTTCATTGTTAAAAAGATTATTAGTTTTAAATGAGTCCTTTGGTAGTATGAATTCTTAAAAATCAGATGAATATTTGTAGTAACCCAGTCTGATATTATTAACATACTTTTTGAAACTAGACCATTCACTGCGAACATTATACTGAACCAAATTACAAGAGCCAGAGTTAAAACTTCCCTGAGTCAAATGTTGATTACTTTTGTAACTATGAATTTTTAAAATCTGATGAACATTACAGCTGTCCGTTTTTGAACTATTTTTAACTACACTAACAGTCTAATTTTAGAATATTAGCATAGAGAAACAATAGCGTAAGTAGATATCCCATGGTATAGGGCGTTTATGTCGCAACTTTTACTGTTATCTCAAGCCGATTACTGTCAATTATTGTCGATTTTTACTATTTTGTTGGGGTGAGAGTGTATGAGTGGTGAGACTATTAGCGTCACACAGCTTCACGGGAAAGAATTACATGAACTATCGGCTTGAGATAACAGTAAAAGTTGCGACATAAACGTCCTTTACTATGGGTTATCTACTTACGCTATTGTTTCTCTATGATATTAGTTATTAAAACTAGTACTCACTTGTGGAGCGCTTTCGGATTATTTAAAATACATTTTAGAGAGTTGAAAATGGTTTTAAAAAATCCGAAAACGCTCCACAAGTGAGTAATAGTTTTAATAACTAATATTCTGAAATTAGACTGTAGTATTGTTGAAAATAGTTGAAAAACGGATTATTAACTTGCAGTTTGTCATGGATCCATAGCAAAATCCGATGAGTATTACAGTTGTGTTGTGTGTGATGTTGTAGCTCTTTATCATAATGAAAACACAAATTGAAATTGTCAACCATTTTTATGATTTTATAATAATGATAATTTTAATTATATTTGATAAGTTGACAATTTCAATTTGTGCTTTTAATCCGATAAATCTCCTGTATAAAGATGTATAAAAACCCTGTATAAAAGATGATTGATTATCCTAATATATTTTTGTCAATTTTGCAGTGCATTCAAATATTATTTGATCCTCGGAATCGTGAAGTTCTCGAGCAATTAAGAAGGCAGTCAATCGATTTACATCCAATTCAATTGGCTACCAGTAAAGTTGGTAAATGATGTATATGAACTTTTGAGCCTACTACATTCTACATCCGGTAAGTCAAACGTTTTCAATTTATTCTTGTGTATGTTTGTGAACCTCTTTTTCTGTTGATATTTTACAATGCATACTTACGAATACAGCAGCCCCAATGTACACCACAAGGAGGCCGAGCAATCGGGAAAGCGGGTGTTGTAATTTGGGGCCAGGCATTTATGAATAGGTGCCAGCATTCAATTTCCAGCTTTTGAGGTTGTATTGATAGAGACATGAGCAGAAGAATGCGCAGTCGAAGGCCCGGTTGCACAAAAGCCAGTCATATTTTAACCGTGATTAATTTCACGAGAACCGATCAGAGAAGGCCTTTTTGATAGGGCGGCTTATCTGATTGGTTCGCGTGGAATTAATCTTGGTTAACATTCAACCAGGTTTTGAGCAACGGGTACTAAGGGTACCAACATAACGGTCTGGTCGATATGTAGATTTCAGCCCGCTAGCGTTTTTCTGTATCTCTGTCAATGACTCCAGATGTTCTTATCATTACTCAGCTGTTCAGTGGCATCGATCATCACCACGACTTACTTGTTCTGTTCGCACCTTCAACATGGGCGGGACGGGACATCCATCTTCACCAACAAGACACTACAAATATTCCATTATTTGATTATTTTATAGAAGTTTTGTCTCTCTCTGTTCAATGGGAGGTTTTTTTGAAAAAAGGAAACTGTTATTTTTAATTTTGGCTCGCTTATTTAGATCTGCTCTAATAAAGATCCACTTTGATCTTGAATTTTCTCTGTAGTAAGCCTATGAGTGCAGTGTTGATCCACTAAAGTCCAGTCACTATATACATTGGTGCATGCAATTGATATTGTAGTTCTGATTTTTTAATTTGGGTACATAAGAGAAGTCCAGAAACAATTTCTTCATGCAAAATTCCCTTGTGCTAGATACAGAGTGGGCCAAAAACCTCGTATTTTCGGCTCATTTTTCAGTTTTCAGCAATTTCTGCCAAATCTCGTAATCTTTTTTTAGAAAATAAAATTCTGAATGAAATGAAATCATTCGGAACCCTCTATCTCCAATGAGTACTGAGTTTTCAAAAATGAGTGAGATTTTAAGAAAAAAATCAATCTTGATGAATTTTAGTTTTTGATCAACAATATCTTCCGATTGTTACCATTTAGATGTATAATTCAAAATCCCTTTGGGCGTATTTTTGAACTCTACAATCTGAGATCAGGTAGAGCGCTCTATCTCATATAGATTTCCAGGTACACCTGACAACAATGCTCCTTGTATTGTGAAAAACACCTAATTTTTAGCTTTAACCATCATCACCATGTATATTGTCCTCACAGTGATATTTTGCACAATGATATAAGTTCATGAGATTATGAGGGAGACACGACGGTTTTGGGCCACCCTGTATAAAGTGTGCACAAGGAAATTTCGCAAGAAGAATTTGGTTCTGGACCTCTCTCATGTATCCAAATAATATATAAAAAAATCAGAACTACAATATAAATAGCAAGCACACCCCCTTTTTTATGTCTATATTGACTGGACTACAGGGAACATAGAATATTATGCTGGCAATGAAGCCAAATACAGCACTGTAATAAGAACACAGTACCTTATGCAGTCTTCTCTACTTGGATAAAATAATGTGTCGTAGTGGTTTAGTTCTTTACAGTGTTAAATTTGTCAAAAAATGGTTGAATTTGAAAGATGGTTCAAAGTTGTCAAAAAATGGCGTATGGCACAACCAAGATGCTAATGATTCCAAGTATCTAGGTATCAACTTGGACATGAAACTTCGCTGCAAGAAAATGTCAAGAAGAAGAAAGATGAGTTTCAAATCAAAAATATGAGAATATTTTTCAGCTGATCGTAAGAATATCCAACCTTACAATCCGAAACAAAGTACAACTTTACAAACAGATATTACAGCCAGTATGGTGCACAAAGTTGGGATATACCAAAGACAGCAGCTTCAATGACATACAGCGATTCGAAAACAAGGTGCTGAGGAACATTGTGGATGCTCCTTGGTATGTCAGGAACAGCGATCTTCATAGAGACCTGCACGTTGACCTGGTGTCTAGAGGGCGCGGAGAGGCAGGAGGGGCGATCCAGCTGCCAGACAATGGAGGGTTGGTGCGGAGACTCAAAAGGAGGAAACCGTTTGAACTAGTGTAATGATATTTTTGACAACATTCAAGTGTTTTCATAGTACAGTGCTTGTTCTAATAGTGTCCATTGAAAGAGCAGTGCGGTGATTGAGTGGGATCTAGCCTATAGTGCAGTCTATAAGTGTACATACTAATTTTTCAATTGCAGAAAGAGTTTCTAATGAGAAATTCGCGTAGTTTTCAAGTAGTATGATAAGATGGAAAAATTTATCTCATATATCAGACTAAAAAGGTGAGATATTGGAATAGAAAATATCCAGTGCTACAAGTTTCAATTCACATGAGAGACTAGTGGTTGCCTGTGACTGCTGAGACACCTTTGGTGCCAAAACACACGAGGCGTTTTTTCAGATGAGTCGGCACGACAGGACAGGAAGCTCTCCGATTGGCTTATTGGTTGGCATATCACAAATTAGCCAATCGGAGAGCTTCCTGTCTATCCTGTCGTGCCATGCCTACACGTCTGAGAAACGCCTTGTGTGTCTTGGCCCTTAGGCTTGTGCGGATGATGATGGTGAGAGATGATTGAACCTACAATTTTGGATATTATTCCAAATCACCAAATGATGAATATTTCGTTGCCAAAAACAATATTACAAGAAATACTATTATCAGTATACCTTGAGGGTAAATATTTAACAATACAATAAATTCTATTATCCAATAAAATACTCCCGTTCTTGATAAATTGGATTTGAAATACATATTTTTTCACTGGTCACCCATCCAAAAGCAGTACCGAGTGCTTGCAACAGCTCTTCTAGCACTCAATTTCTTTCATTTTTTGCAATCCTAGAGTTTTCTTTCTTTGGAATCGGTTTGCCATGATCTAAAGCAGTGGCTAGTTTATTTCTAAAACTGTTTCTGTGATTTTTCTATCAAAATTAAATATTCATTTATAGTCTATCTAGTTCAGTTTAATCTGAGCTTGCTATTCTATACACATCTACAAAGTTGCCACTGTTGAATATATTTTTCACTTGTAAGAGAATTAAAAAATAAACTGTGTTAAATTTGCTTACATAATTATTCGATGCTTATTTTTTATATTTAATACATATAAAACAGTCACTGAGTGACATGCGTCTTCAACGCTTCTCCATTAGACTTTTGATTGTTAATCTTGTAAAGGTAGTCATTTCATGTTGATTTACCTACCAATTTAACTTGTAAGAGATGCTTTTTATTAACTTATTTATTGTATTAGATGATCGAATTGTTTCATGCAAGAAGTGTGTCAGACCATATGTAATTGTTTGAACAATCTTATGTTTAAAATCTATTTTGATATTAATTTTCTTCTAAATTCCATAGAAATATGCAATTATGGCATATAAATACTCTACTGAAATTATTCCTTCAGTACTTTTTGGTCAATTGAGATATTCAAAATTTCAAGTTAACACACAGAAATCATCAGAATTTTGATAGTTGAAAAAATGGTCTAATGCCCCTTTTGCATGGAGCTGATTCAACTAGCATCTTAAAGCTATTGTCACTAGATTCATTCAAAAACGATTGTGAAAAAATGAAGAAAAAGGAACAATGTTTTAAAAATGAATAAAAAAAAAGAAAAAAACAAAAAAAAACAAAATAAACCAAATTAAAAAAAACAGAAAAAATAAAAGAAACGAAAATTAAAAAAAAGAGAAAATAGAAGAAACAAAAAAATATAAAAAAAACAGAAAAAATAAAAGCAATGAAAATTAAAAAAAAAATACGAAATAAGAAAAAAATTAAAAACTAAAAAAAGAAAATGGAATGAAAAAATATTTATGAATGGAGAAATTGTATTCTCATGATTGTAAAAAATGGAATTTAATTGTATACATCCGTCTTCAATGGTTCACTATTTGATTATATTTATTTTATATCTGATCTTTTGATTGTTAATTTTGTAAAGACAGCTACATCAACAATGATTTTTTATGTAAAAGATGCTTTCTATTAACATGTTAATGTAAGACAGAAATGCTCGATGCAAGGAGGGTATCAGTCCATGTCCATACATAATATTATTTGCAATCTCATATTTGAAAACTATTCTAAGATAATTGTTCTTCAAAATTCCATAAAAATATGCAGCTATGGCATATGAATTCTCTACTGAAAATTATTGCTTCAGTACTTTTTGGTCAATTGAGATATTCAAAATTTAAAGTTTACACAAAGAAATCATCCTAATTTGGATAATTGAAAAAATGGTCTAATGCCATCTTGCATAGAGCAGTTCTACTATTCTAGCATCTTAAACCTGTCAATGTGGAAAATTGAAAGTAATTGTGTTACTTGCATCTTAAATGCTACCTTTCTATACTAATCCATAGCTATTAGGTTTTCGATGTTACCTCAACTGAAAGTCAGTTATCAATGTGAAAAACCAGTTCAATATAAATTTTGTAGATGTGTATAGCATAGCGTGCTCAAGCTATTATGATCAGATCAAATCAGATTTTCAAGTCATTCAAATTGTGACTTGCACTTGGTACTCCTATTGGAAGGGTAACTGATCATGGTTAGTTACATTCACTCCTATTTATATTCTTGAAACTTACTCCCCAATATTTCAAAATATTTCTGAAACTATAAGCTCATTCATCTCTCATCATTATTATGTCTCATGCATTTCCACGCACCTTCTGAGGGCATCATTCTCAGCAGTGTCAGGCGATGTTGATGATGATAATAATAATAATGATCAAAATCTTTTGAATTCTGTAGCATTTCAAATAAGAATAAACATTTAATATGAAATTAGATATACCGGTAACAGGTATCCTCTATAGCAGGCAGTGACAAGACAGAAATTCGGCAACGCTGCTCTCCTATCTCTTTTCACTGCCATTATAAGGTGGACCTCATTATATTAAAGGATATTGCCATCTCATTCAAACACAAGCAGATCCTGAAACCCATATGGAATACAGCTGTGGGGATGTGCCAGCAAGAGCAATGTGATTGTGATGCAATGGTTCCAGAACAAAGTGTTGAGGAACATCGTTGATGCTGCAGGATTCATCCGGCACGCCGACGTCCTCAGAGATCTGGAGGTGGAGTTCGTCTCATCAGAAATTGGGCGCTGCGCACGCAAGTATGCAGACAGGATAGAATGGCATTAAAATGAATAAGAAGTTTTATTTTATAACCTAAAGTTGGTGTAAACACTGAAACTAGTTGTTATAATTTATATTCTTAATCTATTATTAAGAAGGGAACTATAATTCTATTTTATACATAAAAATAAGTAACCTTGATTTCATAAGTTTTAAGAATAAGAAGTCACTCAGCTACTTGACAACACACACATGCTGCGCAGATTGAAGCGGACCAAACGCTTCGAATTTTTTAGTGTTGGGGAGTGAAAGTGTCAAAAGCAGAGCAGTGTTGATTGTGTGAATGTGTATCTCCATTACATGATAATTCAGTTTTATATTCATTTATTCTTTAACAGACAAAGTGGCAAAAGAGTGGTATAAAATTGGCAAATTTTATACCTCTACAACACAATATTTTGTTCCAAAAGTAGAGAAGATTGCATACGGTATTGTGTTTAATTACAACAGTACTGTATTTGGCTTTATATCCAGTATATTATGTTTCCTGACAGTCTTTGGACATTTAGACAAGTGAGACAAATAGTAAGTAATGCCCAAGATTCCAGAACAGGCATAAGATCTGCATGAATACAGTCAAATAGTTACGAATAAATTAAATCTGTATTTATAAAATTTTAGCAAGCAAGGGTGAAATAGCATGATCATCACTGATTTGATAACTGACAATGGAATCTACCTATTGTCAATCAACAAACCCAGAGTTTTTTCTCTTAGCCCTAAATGAATAAAACTAGAGTTCAACTTTTAGCCTTGCCCTAGTATCTCAAAATTCCTCTGTTTTTAATATTCTACAGGACAGTTTCAATACTTTCATTATTCAATGTTCATTATTAGTTTTTAACCCAAGTGACATGCTTTTATTCAAAATCCACTAATCCTGCACATATTGCATATTGCATAATCCTGCAATGCTCATTTCAATAAACTAAATATTATTCAAAAGAGTATACTCAAGGCAGCACTAGGAGTGCATAGAAGGTACCCTAGCCAGCAACTTTTTATGGAGTTCGGAGTTCTGTCAGTTAGACAACTGTATATCAGAAATCTTGTTAAATATATCAGCAACCATATACATCTTTTTACACCTCACTCAACTAATTATAGTTTTAGATCAGTAAATAGATGCTTTGTTCCTCGAACAGATCTAACTATATGCAGAAGACAATTCAACTATACAACAAAAAAGCTTATTAATTTTATGCCAGAACATTTCATTGCAGGAAAACCTACAAAAGCACTTAAATTAAAAATTGAAAGCTGGATAAAGACAGAAGATATTATACCTAAAATATTTTAATTTGATGTACATATACTGTCTTCCTCAGTTCCTCTGAATTTATTATTAGTAGGGCTATACTCCCAGATTAATTTTTCTCTCTCTGAGTTTAAGTTTTATTTTTTGTGTCATGTGTACTGTATTGTATTGTTTTCCTCTTTTTGCTTACAAAAGGAATTGCATATATGCTACAAATGAATTACATTATGTTACTAAATGTTACTATAATTACATATGTACAGTGAATTGTAGATTAATAATTACATGAATCATCTCTTTTTCTTTTGAGTTTTTAAATTATTATGAATTCATTCTAGTTTTTCTACTCTCTTAGTATTTCACTCTTAGTACTTCTTCTTTTCGGATTGAAATTTTATTATTTTTTTTCTAGTTTTTCATACATTCCATATGTTTCTTTTTTCTTTATTATATTTTTTCTATTTTCGACTGAATCTCAAGCCACTAATTATAGCCGACTGATTACTCGTTGCCATCGCTCAAACTATTTAGTTTTGCTGGTAACGCCAATGATAATATTATAATCAATGTTTAAATGGAAAATATTTTAATTTTAAGTTTTTGTAATGTATTGTATATGAAAATTTTTATATTTTTCACATTTGTAAAGTTGTGTTTAATGATTTTGGCAATAAATATTTCTTTCTTTCTTTCATATTATGATTGAAACCTAGAGATAAGTAGATAACCTTTGTTTACTATTTTATTCTTGAACCAATTAATGTAGTTCTTATAAAATACGAATAACTCATGCACATTTTAACTTTTGATTGCTGATCTTCTTATAATAATAATAATGTTTCATTTCTAAGTAAATTGGAAGGATAATCAAAGGGACAAAAGATATTATGTTTTCTGTAATAGATGCATCTTAAAAATTTATTCTGTGAACGTTCCACTAGGTAAATCTGTTCATTATAATATGGATTCCAAATATCGCATGCATATTCTAACAGGCTTCTTACAATTGACTTATATAGAAGTATCAAAGGCTCCACATCACTGAAGGGCGAGCGAGTCCTCAAGATGAATCCCATCTGCTGATTGGTTCTATTAACTGTGTACTCAACAGTAACTTATTAATTAAAAATGTATTTATATCAGTTTAGTAGACAAACAAACAGACAGACAAACAAACAGACAGACAAACAAAGATAGACAAACTTTGTGAGGTGTTGCCTTAGGCTACATCAAAATGGAGACAAACGTTCAGTAGACATAAGTCCTAAAATTAATGCTCTGTTACTGAAATGATAATGGGTAAAGATTTAACATTTCCCTTGAATTTTCAATTCTATAATTTTGTGGCGGCCTCTTATAAGACTAGTGAAAAATTCTCATGTAACATTATCTGGGAAATTCAATGGAATAGAAGTTTGTAACTTCGGTGGTAATGATTTTTGAGATGATGGGCATATCATGCTTAAATGTTCAATTTTTCAACGAGATGGAGATATGCTACCTTATTGTTGACAGATTATTTGAATCATGTAATATTGTAGAGAATATGAATATGATACAGTATCAACACAATATGATACAGTATCATCTTAACTTGACACACAAAACCCCTTAATTTGATACCAATTTTCATTGTTTTCTCTTTATTTCAATGTCAGGAAACCACTGAAAAAGTTAGTCGATCTGTTCTTGGAAAATCTGTATAACCCACATTTTAAAATATAATGATATAAAATAACATAGTATCAAGTAGTGTTCATCAGTAAAATAATCTTTGTTTTCTGTGACTTATATTTCTTTCTGTTTTATAACTTCCTTTTCAATTTAGTGAGCTTTCAACTCTGGATCGTGTAATTTGGTCCAGTATACGGTTTGCAGTGAACGGCTTGGTTCCAAAAGTCTTAATATATTATAAATATTATCAATTATGCTAATACTTTTTTCTTAATGTTGCAGTGTATTTAAATATTCTATGAATGTGAAACTGTGAAGTTCTCGATGAATGGAAAAGCAGTCAATAGATTCACAACCAATTTGATTGGCTACCAAAATAAAGTTGGTAAAAATGAGAACAGATAAAGAACTTGTACGTCATATCTCACAAACTGACAACATTCTACAGCCGGTAAGTCAAACGTTTTCAATGCACTTTAATTAATTTTTCAAATCAACTTTAGTTAATAGGTAAGTTTATTTGAACGTTTTCAATTAATTTGTGAACTTCTTTATTTTGTTTGGAATTTGTGCAATGTTCATTCACAAATACAGCAGTCCCAATGTACACCACAAGGAGGCCGAGTTATCGGGAAAGCGGTGTTAAAATTTGGGGCCAAGCAATTATGAATAGGTAGCAGCATTCAATTTCCAGCTTTTGAGGTTGTATCGATAGAGCCATGAGCAGAAGAATGCGCAGTCCAAGGCCCGGTTGCACAAAATCCAATCATATTTTAACCGTGATTAATTTCCCGAGAAACAATCAGAGAAGGTCTTTTTATAAGGCTGCTTTTCTGAAAAAAAGGAAACTGTTATTCCTAATTTTGGCTCACTTATTTAGATCCGCTCTGATAAAGATCTACTTTGATCTTGAATTTTCTTTGTAGTTAGCCTATGAGTGCAGAGTTGATCCACCATAGTCCAGTCACTATATACATTAGTGCATGCAATTTATATTGTAGTTCTGATTTTCTAATATATTATTTGGGTACATAAGAGAAGTCCAGAACCAATTTCTTCATGCAAAATTCCTTCTTCTAGATACAGGATGGCCCAGAAACCTCGTATTTTCAGCTCATTTTCCAATTTTCATCAATTTATGACAGATCTCGTAATCAGACAGAAAAATTTGCTCTCACCTTCTTTTAGCTATAAAATTCTGAATAAAATGAAATCATTCGGAACTCTCTATCTCCAATGAGTACTGAGTTATGATTTTTCATAAATGAGTGAAATTTGAAGAAAAAATCAATTTTGATGAATTTTAGTTCATGTTCAACAATATCTTCCGATTGTTACCATTTAGATGTATAATTCAAAATCCCTCTGAGCGTATTTTTGTGCTCCACAATCTGAGATCAGGTAGAGCGCTCTATCTCATATAGATTTCCAGGTACACCTGACAACAATGCTCATTGTATTGTGAAAAACACCCAATTTTGGAGCTGCTTTCAGTGATGAAAGTTTTGGAGCTGCATGGTTGAATAGTAGTAATTGCAGCATAGTTTAGGGATAAGAGGGCGTGACATGGTGCCGATTGCACAAAAGCCGGTTAAATTTTAACTGTGATTAATTCCACGAGAACCAATCAGAGAAGCCGTCTTTACAAAAACACCTTCTCTGATTGGTTCTCGTGCAGTTGATCACGCTTAAAATTTAACTGGCTTTTGTGCAATCGGGCCTTGGAGTTAAACTTAGGGTTTTTGTTACTTCACAATCAGTAGTTTCCACAGTCGGTTATCAAATCAACATTGATCTCTATTTTGCCCTTGCGGGCCAAATCATCTATCGCTATTTTGCCCTTGCTTGCTACAATTTAATTATTACAAATTGAGTTGATTTGGAACTTTTCGACTGGTATTCATGGAGATCTCTTGCCTATTCTGGAATCTTAGGCATATCTCACTTTTTTCTTACTTGTCTAAAAGTCCAAAAACTTCCAGAGAACATCATGTGCTGGCAATGAAGCCAAATACAGCACTTTAATGAGAACACAGTACCTTATGCAATCTTATCTACTTGGATAAAATAATGTGTTGTAGTGGTTTAGTTCTTTACAGTGTTAAATTTGTCAAAAAATGGTTGAATTTGAAAGATGGTTCAAATTTGTCAAAAAATGGCGTATGGCACAACCAAGATGCTAATGATTCCAAGTATCTAGGTATCAACTTGGACGTGAAACTTCGCTGCAAGAAAATGTCAAGAAGAAGAAATATGAGTTTCAAATCAAAAATATGAGAATATTTTTCAGCTGATAGTAAGAATATCCAACCTTACAATCCGAAACAAAGTACAACTTTACAAACAGATATTACAGCCAGTATGGTGCACAAAGTTGGGATATACCAAAGACAGCAGCTTCAATGACATACAGCGATTCGAAAACAAGGTGCTGAGGAACATTGTGGATGCTCCTTGGTATGTCAGGAACAGCGATCTTCATAGAGACCTGCACGTTGACCTGGTGTCTAGAGGGCGCGGAGAGGCAGGAGGGGCGATCCAGCTGCCAGACAATGGAGGGTTGGTGCGGAGACTCAAAAGGAGGAAACCGTTTGAACTGGTGTAATGATATTTTTGACAACATTCAAGTGTTTTCATAGTACAGTGCTTGTTCTAATAGTGTCCATTGAAAGAGCAGTGCGGTGATTGAGTGGGATCTAGCCTATAGTGCAGTCTATAAGTGTACATACTAATTTTTCAATAGCAGAAAGAGTTTCTAATGAGAAATTCGCGTAGTTTTCAAGTAGTATGATAAGATGGAAAAATTTATCTCATATATCAGACTAAAAAGGTGAGATATTGGAATAGAAAATATCCAGTGCTACAAGTTTCAATTCACATGAGAGACTAGTGGTTGCCTGTGACTGCTGAGACACCTTTGGTGCCAAAACACACGAGGCGTTTTTTCAGATAAGTCGGCACGACAGGACAGGACAAGAAGCTCTTCGATTGGCTTATTGGTTGGCATATCACAAATTAGCCAATCGGAGAGCTTCCTGTCTATCCTGTCGTGCCATGCCTACACGTCTGAGAAACGCCTTGTGTGTCTTGGCCCTTAGGCTTGTGCGGATGATGATGGTGAGAGATGATTGAACCTACAATTTTGGATATTATTCCAAATCACCAAATGATGAATATTTCGTTGCCAAAAACAATATTACAAGAAATACTATTATCAGTATACCTTGAGGGTAAATATTTAACAATACAATAAATTCTATTATCCAATAAAATACTCCCGTTCTTGATAAATTGGATTTGAAATACATATTTTTTCACTGGTCACCCATCCAAAAGCAGTACAGAGTGCTTGCAACAGCTCTTCTAGCACTCAATTTCTTTCATTTTTTGCAATCCTAGAGTTTTCTTTCTTTGGAATCGGTTTGCCATGATCTAAAGCAGTGGCTAGTTTATTTCTAAAACTGTTTCTGTGATTTTTCTATCAAAATTAAATATTCATTTATATCTAGTTCAGTTTAATCTGAGCTTGCTATTCTATACACATCTACAAAGTTGCCACTGTTGAATATAATTTTCACTTGTAAGAGAATTAAAAAATAAACTGTGTTAAATTTGCTTACATAATTATTCGATGCTTATTTTTTATATTTAATACATATAAAACAGTCACTGAGTGACATGCGCTTCAACGCTTCTCCATTAGACTTTTGATTGTTAATCTTGTAAAGGTAGTCATTTTATGTTGATTTACCTACCAATCTAACTTGTAAGAGATGCTTTGTATTAACTTATTTATTGTATTAGATGATTGAATTGTTTCATGCAAGAAGTGTGTCAGACCATATGTAATTGTTTGAACAATCTTATGTTTAAAATCTATTTTGATATTAATTTTCTTCTAAATTCCATAGAAATATGCAATTATGGCATATAAATACTCTACTGAAATTATTCCTTCAGTACTTTTTGGTCAATTGAGATATTCAAAATTTCAAGTTTACACACAGAAATCATCAGAATTTTGATAGTTGAAAAAATGGTCTAATGCCCCTTTTGCATGGAGCAGATTCAACTAGCATCTTGAAGCTATTGTCACTAGATTCATTCAAAAACGATTGTGAAAAAATGAAGAAAAAGGAACAATGTTTTAAAAATGAATAAAAAAAGAGAAAAAACAAAAAAAAACAAATTAAAAAAAACAGAAAAAATAAAAGAAACGAAAATTAAAAAAAAAGAGAAAATAGAAAAAAAAACAGAAAAAATAAAAGCAATGAAAATTAAAAAAAAGAGAAAATAGAAAAAAAAACAGAAAAAATAAAAGCAATGAAAATTAAAAAAAAAAGAAAAATACGAAATAAGAAAAAAATTAAAACTAAAAAAAGAAAATGGAATGAAAAAATATTTATGAATGGAGAAATTGTATTCTCATGATTGTAAAAAATGGAATTTAATTGTATACATCCGTCTTCAATGGTTCACTATTTGATTGTATTCATTTTATATCTGATCTTTTGATTGTTAATTTTGTAAAGACAGCTTCTGTCCAATGATATTTTAAATGTAAAAGATGCTTTTTATTAACATATTAATGTAAGACAGAAATGCTGGATGCAAGGAGGGTATCAGTCCATGTCCATACATAATATTATTTGCAATCTCATATTTGAAAACTATTCTAAGATAATTGTTCTTCAAAATTCCATAAAAATATGCAGTTATGGCATATTAATTCTCTACTGAAAATTATTGCTTCCGTACTTCTTGGTCAATTGAGATATTCAAAATTTAAAGTTTACACAAAGAAATCATCCTAATTTGGAGAATTGAAAAAATGGTCTAATGCCATCTTGCATACAGCAATTCTACTATTCTAGCATCTTAAACCTGTCAATGTGGAAAATTGAAAGTAATTGTGTTACTTGCATCTTAAATGCTACCTTTCTATACTAATCCATAGTTATTAGGTTTTTGATGTTACCTCAACTGAAAGTCAGTTATCAAAAATGTGAAAAAACAGTTCAATATAGATTTTGTAGGTGTGTATAGCATAGCGTGCTCAAGCTATTATGATCAGATCAAATCAGATTTTCAAGTCATTCAAATTGTGACTTGCACTTGGTACTCCTATTGGAAGGGTGACCGATCATGGTTAGTTACATTCACTCCTATTTATATTCTTGAAACTTACTCCCCAATATTTCAAAATATTTCTGAAACTATAAGCTCATTCATCTCTCATCATTATTATGTCTCATGCATTTCCACGCACAAGCCGAAGTCTTCTGAGGGCATCACTTTCAACAATGACAGGTGATAATAATGAAGAATATAATGACAATGATCAAAATCTTACGAGGTTCTGTGGTATTTTTAACTAAAATAAACAGTTTATATTAAATCAGATATACCGGTATCAGCTATCCTACATAGAGGGCAGTGACAAGGCAGTGAATAGGCAACGCTGCTCTCCTATCTTTTTTCACTGCCATTATAAGGTGGACCTCATTATATTAAAGGATATTGCCATCTCATTCAAACACAAGCAGATCCTGAAACCCATATGGAATACATCTGTGGGGATGTGCCAGCAAGAGCAATGTGATTGTGATGCAATGGTTCCAGAACAAAGTGTTGAGGAACATCGTTGATGCTGCAGGATTCATCCGGCACGCCGACCTCCTCAGAGATCTGGAGGTGGAGTTAGTCTCATCAGAAATTGGGCGCTGCGCACGCAAGCATGCAGACAGGATAGAATGGCATTAAAATGAATAAGAAGTTTTATTTTATAACCTAAAGTTGGCGTAAACACTGAAACTAGTTGTTATAATTTATATTCTTAATCTATTATTAAGAAGGGTACTATAATTCTATTTTATACATAAAAATAAGTAACCTTGATTTCATAAGTTTTAAGAATAAGAAGTCACTCAGCTACTTGACAACACACACATGCTGTGCAGATTGAAGCGGGCCAAACGCTTCGAATTTTTTAGTGTTGGGGAGTGAAAGTGTCAAAAGCAGAGCAGTGTTGATTGTGTGAATGTGTATCTCCATTACATGATAATTCAGTTTTATATTCATTTATTCTTCAACAGACAAAGTGGCAAAAGAGCGGTATAAAATTGGCAAATTTTATACCTCTACAACACAATATTTTGTTCCAAAAGTAGAGAAGATTGCATATGGTATTGTGTTCAATTACAGTACTGTATTTATTTATTTATAATGCAAATGACACTAATGTTATAACATTGAATTATGAAATAATAAGGTAGTCCTTGTGCTAAAAAAGTAAATTCGTATGGCTTTTGTTGGTGGGGAGTCCCTTGCGGGAAGGTCCCACCGCCTGAATATATAATTTAAGCCGTCAATGGGCCTTAATTTAGTCCTTGTGCTATTTGGCGTTATAGCCAGTATATTATGTTTCCTGGCAGTCTTTGGACTTTTAGACAAGTGAGACAAATAGTAAGCGATGCCCAAGATTCCAGAACAGGCATAAGATCTGTATGGATACAGTCAACTACTTCCGAATTAACTAAATCTGTACTGACAAATTGTAGCAAGCAAGGGTGAAATAGCATGATCACTGCTGATATGATAACTGACAATGGAAACTACCCATTATAAATGAACAAACCCAAAGTTCAACTTTAAGCCTTGACCTAGTACCTCGAAATTCTGCTGTAATTACCAGCTCTAATACTTTCATCATTATTATGTCTCATGCATTTCCACGCACAAGCCGAAGTCTTCTGAGGGCATCACTTTCAACAATGACAGGTGATAATAATGAAGAATATAATGACAATGATCAAAATCTTACGAGGTTCTGTGGTATTTTTAACTAAAATAAACAGTTTATATTAAATCAGATATACCGGTATCAGCTATCCTACATAGAGGGCAGTGACAAGGCAGTGAATAGGCAACGCTGCTCTCCTATCTTTTTTCACTGCCATTATAAGGTGGACCTCATTATATTAAAGGATATTGCCATCTCATTCAAACACAAGCAGAACCTGAAACCCATATGGAATACATCTGTGGGGATGTGCCAGCAAGAGCAATGTGATTGTGATGCAATGGTTCCAGAACAAAGTGTTGAGGAACATCGTTGATGCTGCAGGATTCATCCGGCACGCCGACCTCCTCAGAGATCTGGAGGTGGAGTTAGTCTCATCAGAAATTGGGCGCTGCGCACGCAAGCATGCAGACAGGATAGAATGGCATTAAAATGAATAAGAAGTTTTATTTTATAACCTAAAGTTGGCGTAAACACTGAAACTAGTTGTTATAATTTATATTCTTAATCTATTATTAAGAAGGGTACTATAATTCTATTTTATACATAAAAATAAGTAACCTTGATTTCATAAGTTTTAAGAATAAGAAGTCACTCAGCTACTTGACAACACACACATGCTGTGCAGATTGAAGCGGGCCAAACGCTTCGAATTTTTTAGTGTTGGGGAGTGAAAGTGTCAAAAGCAGAGCAGTGTTGATTGTGTGAATGTGTATCTCCATTACATGATAATTCAGTTTTATATTCATTTATTCTTCAACAGACAAAGTGGCAAAAGAGCGGTATAAAATTGGCAAATTTTATACCTCTACAACACAATATTTTGTTCCAAAAGTAGAGAAGATTGCATATGGTATTGTGTTCAATTACAGTACTGTATTTATTTATTTTATTTATTTATTTATAATGCAAATGACACTAATGTTATAACATTGAATTATGAAATAATAAGGTAGTCCTTGTGCTAAAAAAGTAAATTCGTATGGCTTTTGTTGGTGGGGAGTCCCTTGCGGGAAGGTCCCACCGCCTGAATATATAATTTAAGCCGTCAATGGGCCTTAATTTAGTCCTTGTGCTATTTGGCGTTATAGCCAGTATATTATGTTTCCTGGCAGTCTTTGGACTTTTAGACAAGTGAGACAAATAGTAAGCGATGCCCAAGATTCCAGAACAGGCATAAGATCTGTATGGATACAGTCAACTACTTCCGAATTAACTAAATCTGTACTGACAAATTGTAGCAAGCAAGGGTGAAATAGCATGATCACTGCTGATATGATAACTGACAATGGAAACTACCCATTATAAATGAACAAACCCAAAGTTCAACTTTAAGCCTTGACCTAGTACCTCGAAATTCTGCTGTAATTACCAGCTCTAATACTTTCATCATTCAATGTTCATTATCAATTTTTTACCCAAGTGGCATGCCTTTTTATTTCAAATTCACTAAACCTGCACATATAATATTGATAACCCTTGTTTCAACTCATAGTTCTTACAAAATATACATTAATTACTGCATGAAAAGTATTGCTTCCTTCCTATTTAAAACTTGTAATGCTCTTAATTTATGTTACAGGAACGAAAATATTGATTCATTATATTTTAGTGTGTGTGCACAAAAATAAATCGAGGTTGAGTAGTAAAGAAAAGTGCTAAAAAGTCGTAAGTCTGCCTCCTGAAGTGTATCTTCATTTTATTTCATTTCACCAAGAACGCCTGATGTTTCAAGTTGCAGCGTTCTTGAGAGGATATGGATATAAACCTCCTAATATCGCTCAGACCGCTGACCTCTCTCTGTGTGCACACACCCTAAACATGCAAAAAGTCCCTCAATATAATAACGCTTTTCCACTCTTCCATTTTGTTTACTATCTAATTCGTGAATAAAAGTTGACTTTAAAAAAAATATTAAAACTTCAAGGGACATTTATCAGACATTACAAAACTCTAGTGAGTGTAGTTAGTTCAGCTTTCGCAAGTAAATTTTTAAACTTAATAGTCAATTAATCCTCTTTATTGTTTTCAAATATGTTTTTCTTACTCTATTATTATTCCTCCTTTTTATTTTTGTTTCATATTCTATTTTAATTTGTATTCGTTTTTTTATTATGTTTTAATTTCATATGTTGTTCTCATCTATTTATTTGTGATTTGTGATGTTCAGGTGGAGACAATATAGTGGGTTTGGGTCCGCCGCACTTATGGTTTATGACATAATGATGTCTTATTGGTATTCCAGCTCAGTCTGTCAGTCCAATGCTACTCCTGGAAGAAGGTGCCAACACGATTATCTGTTGATGATTGATTGATTGATTCAATGTTATATTATTATGCCGCACCTACATATTGGCCCAGCGTCGGCCAATGTGTGGATGGCTGGTTTGCCAGCGCTGGCCTTTGTTGGCTATCGCTCCGATTTTTTACGAGCGGAGGCCAGCCCAACGAAGGCCAACCAAGGCCAGTGCTGGCAAACCACTCATCCACACTTCTCTACTAATGCGTTCTGTTTCCTGCTTTGTTGTCTCATTTGCTGTTTTTTCTGAGTGATTGACTTGCTATAGGCCTAATTGCTACTATTAATCAGCTTTGTGATATTTTGTTATTGATTTTTATCGTATTCATTCCAGTTGATATTTTCAATTTCTATCATGGATATGTCGCTGGCTACCGCTGGCCTTGATTGGGCACGCAGTGTGGACGCAGCCATGGACCAACGCAGCCAAGCTTACCAGGCTGGGCCAGCGACTCGACCAATATGTGGAAGCAGGACTGAAATTTTTAAACAGGTATGATGATTATGATTTTTGAAGGGGCGGATTCAAGGATCCAAAGGTTCAAATAACCCCACACGTCAACCGAAGCTTATTTTGTTCCCAAGTAGTATATTAGTCAGGCTATATTAGTCAGTATATTTTCCCCTATGCTAACATCCCATTCATCACCTGGTTGCTTGTCGCAATCCAGTGTGATATGCTTGGCAGTCTCTTCAGACTGATTAGTCCTCGCGACCTACGTGAGTTCCACTACTGGCCTTCTTTGAAGGTCCTTCCGCTGAGGAAGGGGTGGCCAAGCTGCCTCTAGGGACCCTGGTTACCCTCGACTCAGCCTCTTGTCCCACATTTGTGCCTGAAGTTTCACCCATCTCTGGTCTCTTGGGTTTTTCTTTTTGCCCCTTCAAAACTCTGCAGGTCAAAAGCCTCACCTCTCCCATGAAGTGTTGCCTGGCCTGAATGGCCGCCCTTCTTTGAGCAGTGGTGAGTTTTGGCCTCTCCACCCACAAACTCGTGACCTACGTGAGTTCCACTCCTGGCTTTTTTGCAGGTCCTTCCGCTGAAGGAGGGGTCGCTAAATTTCCTCTAGGGCACCTGGTCACCCTCTTGACCCACATTTGTTCCTGGAGTTTCACCCATCTCTGGTCTCTTGGGTTTTTCTTTTTGTCCCTCCGAAACTGCCCTGATGGGGCAGAACCCGTGGGTTTGAAGGCAAGGCAACTTCTGGAGTTGCCTTGGGGTCCCTTTTAGTCGCCTCCTACGACAATCAGGGTTACTGTGGGTGAATTCTGGTTTTCAACACATTCTTGAGTACGATGTTCGACTCAAAACTCCCAAACAGGTAAGCTACCTTTTTACACTTTGTTTTTTTTATTATTCTTCCCCAATCTTTTTTTGATTTTTCAATTGTATGACTAACTTGAACAATGTATGACGACATGTGTGTACACACATGTTCATCATGCATGTCCTGTCGTTAGTGGCCACCCTTTATTAGAGCCGAGCGGAATCTGCATGCGCGCTAACTATGCAGGATTTAGTCGGGAGCATTTTAATCAACGCCGGGCCGAGCCGAGGATTTGTGCAGTCTGCTTGACGCCCAACTCGAGCGTTTTCGGCCAAGCGGATTCTGCCTTCTTTCAGTTTAGTTCGATCTTCGCACATAGTGAGTTGCGCAGTATTTTGTATATTTGTATTACTGAGCGAATCGGCAATCGGCTTCAGTGCGAACGCAGGCAGATTCCGCTCGGCCGATCCGCCCGGCTCGGCTCGGCCCGGCTCGGCCCAGCTTTGGTGTGAAATCCGCCTTATGCTATTTTTTCTCTATGTTGAAGCTCACATCGAGCTGTAATACCAGAAGGATGATTATTCTCCAACGTAATTGCCGTGAAGGTTGAGGCATTTGTCATAACAGTGGACCAGCCTGTCAAACCTCTTTTCATAAAATGCTGCCGCAAAATGAGTTTAAGTAGGCTGTGACATTGTTTTGGAGCTCCTCGTTAGTTTGGAAGCTCTGCTCTCAAAGTTATGTCTCGAATTTGGGTAAAAGGTATAAGTTACTAGTGGCTAAGTCCTGGTTAGGTTTGTATGGTGGGTTATCGATGGTGTGCTATATTTTTTTTACTAGAAGACTGTTCGTCTGACAATCGTATCGGACAAGTGAAAAGTTACGTTAGGCTCGATGCACATTTGCGACGCTAGCCAGTTGCGTTTTTACAAGTGGAGCGAATTTCTGTTGGCAGCCAATTGCAATTCAGTTCACACTTGTTCGTATCGACAGCGTCTCACTGACGAGGGACATCAATTTGTACTCAGCAATCTTCGAGGCTTGGGCAACTTGGCAATTAATCGTGATAGGAAAGTTCTGATTTCAAATTTTCAAAGTTTTTTGTAATACCAGATGTCAGCAATTATTATAAAAATCACAATTATTCATCGGCGGTAATAAATAATAATTCGGTTAATAACTAATAGAGATAATACAAAGATGAGGAAATAGTACAGCTTTTTCAAAAAGACCTTTTATTTCTTTTTAAAATACAATAAATCTCTAATATAAAACCATTAAAATCAATTGAAAGCACTATAAATTCCAGGACTTACTCCCATGTCCAGGTGAAGATTGAAAATAAATGAACATCATTGTCGAGTTATGAACATTGTTTCAATATTTTTCTTGAATTAGTCAATACTGATGTTTATTTATTTCGTTTTTGTACCTGAAGACGGGATAGAAAAAAGTCCCGAAATGTATAGTGCTTTTTTTAATTGTTCTATAATCATTCAAAGAACGTTATTGTTTGTTTGAAAAATCGTACTATTTCAATTCTTTTATTAATTTACAGTATATCAATTAATAAAAACAATATAAAAACTTGTAGTAGGCCTACCCTTTATTGAAAACTTGAAAATATTTTAACGACTAGTTTCGACCATAGGTCATTTTCAAGTTGAAACTTTTTAAAGGGTACTACAAGTTTTTATATTGTTTTTATTAAAGCCCATATAAGTGAAGTGATTTCAGTACATTAATAGCATATAGAATAAGTATACAGCATATAGAATAAGTATTGTATTTGCATCCAGAATATAACATGAGATGAAAGAACACCAATAATTCCAAGAACCGGCAGAACAATCACAAGAATTACTTTGAATACTGTGTTGCATAACAATTCATTTTCGTTAGTTTGATGTCGAATATCGCTACTTCAAAGAGCTAGACTATTGTGTTGGATAGCTCTACAATAGTGCTAACTGCTGACAACAAAAACCTAAAAACTGAAAACATATAGCTGAGGCACTAAGCGACTCACAATTGTGACAAACTGACTGAGAATAAACTTATTTTGAATGAAACATACATTACCAAGAATTGTTGGATTTAAACGCAAACATCAATCTAGCCGACTGCTAGCCGACATTCGTAGTAGTAAATAATACCATGTATATTATTTCAAAAGATCTATTGTTCCAATTAGATCGAAGCTCCTATATTTCAGAATAATAAAAATAATCAGAGGAAACGGAAATATAAAGTATGAATGAAGTCAACTAACAATGATAACATAAAAATCATGGGAAACTTCTCAGAATTATTTGAAGCCACATACGCATGGATCCATATGAGTAAAAACAGAGCATATGCTCGTGAGCATGGAGCATAAGGTTTTGCTGATGAGCATTAGGTAGAAGCATAAGCATTTGCTCATTTTTATATGAATAAACTTTACCTTATGCTCCTTAACTCTGGAGCAAATGCTCACGTACTTTGAAGATTTTTCATCAGCTGATTCGCCTTTGTGGTCTAACTTTGTTTTATAGCAAAAGGTTAGCTAAATATGCAAGTATAGACACCGCTTGTGTTTGGTCGTCTGCTCTGTTCTCTATCATGAATATCATATCATATCCCATTATATTAAACGAGCAATTTCTGTATATCTGTTTATATTTTTATATATGGTTATCATGTTCAACGGATCTCAAAAACGGCTCTAACGATTTTCACGAAATTTGGAACATAGTAGGTTTATGATATAAAAATTCGATTGCACTAGGTCTCATCCTTGGGAAAACTCGCTGAATGACATTAAAAGGATAATTCATCCTTGTCTGAAACAGCTGAGACTTTCGTCGTCTGTGGATAGTAAAAAGTGAGCGAGTGATTCTGTGGAAAATCAAAATATCGCATTCCCGAAATTCATAAGCTGACATACAGCCACAATCATTTTAGAGAATTGTGTTCTTTTTATCAATAAATGAAAATAACGAGCGAAGCTGGGTGCCCTGATATTGTTATCTATGAATTGAGTTTTAGGTTGTTGAAGTTGATAATAAAACGCGGCTTGCCCGCCCTGACGTAAAAAAGTGGCGGCTGACATGCGTCAGCAGAGCGTACGCAAAGCGTAAGGCCGGTTACAGAGCTCGACCGACCGTCAGTGCGTTCGTCAGTCGCGCTTGTCTTGTACATAGATATTTCATGTATCCGTACAGAGCAGGACTGACGGCACGCATGCGCACGGTTAGGACCATGCGTTTTACACTGCGTACGAAGACCATCGGTCAAGCTCGTGCGCATCCGTTCCATCGGTCGACTGATGCGCTATTGAAGCAAATAGAAGCCTTCAACCTAGCGCCGCAGTGCAGGATGGTTTCTCACAGCTTGGTGTTGTTGTCATTCGAGATGGGTGTCTGGCTTAAAAGTGTTTCGGCCGCATTGCAGGATGACTGTTAACGGTTGCCGGAAGATCAACAGCTGGATTTTTTTCGTTATTTTTCGTGATAGAGAAATTCTGATTGCAGATTCGTTCTCAGCGACCCCAAGTTTAGCCTAAAGGCTCAGAATGTCAACAATGTTTTTGAATAATTAAAAATCATCATGAAAATTCATTAATATGGTAGTACACCACGTTTCTGGGTGACTGTTTACTGATGACTGGAGTTATTATTGATACACAAAAATCAAAATAATCGTGAGAAAGAAAACTGCTGATGAACGCGAATAAGACCGCCACTCCATTGTTCTATTGTCTCGGCTGCTTGGCTGAGCCTGGCTGGAGGGATCAAATAACCGACTGGTTTGATCTTTCGTCTGTCCGCTAGGCGGAACTACACCGACCATTGCTGGGTGGAAGATGTTACTGCGGCCGCTCGCATTCCCACCAACGCTGCTACTATTTGCTGTCTCAGCGCCTAGTCCGATTCAGCCAAGCAACCAGCCTGCACTGCGGAGCTAGGTTCAGAGCTGTACTGATCAGTAGCCCGATCGCAACATAACCAATGTGCTGACACCTCTGCCCTACAATCAGCTGATATTGAATTGAATAGCATAATGAATGAATTCAATTAATGGTGTCATATTTGAATTCAGAGTTTTTCTATCCAGTTCTTCAATTAATTCTAAATTTTTATTGGGAAAATCATATATTATTATTCTCTACATTTATTTGATCCGTAGCTTAAAGTGACTGCAAGTATTCCCAATGGTAATACAAGCTCGAAATAACTCATCAAAATTTCTGATAGACATTCTGAGGTAGTTGAAAAATGTGTATCTTCATCCCCAAGCAATGATGTATATAATGGTACTAAATTCCCTTTAAAATGCTCTTTGAGCGACCATTGGGTGAACTTGATATCTACGCCTTTTAATCTTTCATTTACGAAGATAATAAGCTGCAATTAAACAATCTGTAAAGGCGTCCAATTTGTGAGTCAGAAAAACTGATGTATGGATGCGTATGGTCAGGATGGTGCATACGCACTCACGATCGGTCGAGCTCTGAATGTGTAAAACTGATTTATAGATGCGTATAGTCAGGATGGTACATACGCACTGACGGTCGGTCTAGCTCTGTAACCGGCCTAAGCGGGCGTGCGACGCTGTAATGTGCACTGTTCCGTCCGGAACCCATATACTTCTAACAACTTTCAGAACGCCAGTGACCTTGTTGTCGCTCTGGTCGTAAAACCGCGACTAGAAAAGACGCAAGTGTGATCCCCTATTGGGCATTGAAACCAGCTTGAAGCGAGCGGGAAGTAGACACTGTTTCACACATTCTATGAATTCGATTATTAAAAGAAAAGCTTGTTGATGTTGTCACTTCTATCACTGCAAACATTAGATGAAATAAACTATTTCTCTTTTCGAATCCAACTGTCTTGGAAATGTTTATCTTATTGAATTGACGAGTATTTTTACGTCTCACCAGTGATTCCTGTATGTATGTAATATGTATATATGTAAGAATGTAAGTACGTATAGGAGCGGCCTAATGACCATGCGAGCCTTGCGCTCTGGAGGAATTGTAACAATATATGTTACCAGTATATATATTGACTAAATACGTTGAAAGCTGAACAGAATTCGTTTCACTCGCTTGTTGTTTTGAAATGTAGCTCTTGTATAAGACCATAAAAATATGAATCAATACCTTAGCTGAACTTGAATAAGTTTGAACTATTGGTTCTTAAAAATGTGATATAACTCGTCAGAAAGCAATGAATGACTGGGAATACCAGGCGTGATTTGAGGACTGTTCCAAAATGCATTGAGTAAGTGCATGAAATACCCTATATGTCAGTTTACTCGCGAAAACTGTGGCACTCAAACGTGAGCGTGCGAGGAGCTTGGTTGTCGGATGTCGGGTTCGGTGACGACAACCAAGCCCCCCCCTTGCACGCTGGCGTCAACGAGTCTCCCCGACAGCCAATCCCCTACTGGTTAAGAGGTTATAGGATGTTACTGGTTAGGTTATCCTAAATTCGGGACCAATACATAGGAGCAAACGAAACGTTGCTCACATCAAGTTGTGAAAACTAATAAAATAGTTCAATTAGGCCCCTGTTTCATAAAAACTTACAAGTCCTGTAATACAGGAACAGCTGATTTTATCGGCTATATTGAGCATGTAATTGGAATGGTGATTCTCCTGTATTACGTGACTTATAAGTACTAGTAGTTCTGTGAACAGTAGACCTCACGCAGTATTCTCATCCACAAGTACCAGATGTCAACTGATTTAAATGTTAACAAACTCAGTTCACGTTTGAATTTGTATTCCATATGATATAATTCATCCAGTTCCGTGATGATCTTTCTATCTGATGAAAATTAATTTTTTAGAATCAAAAATATTATAATTTCTCCAGCATTATTTAGTTCATTTGTTTATTTTTATTCACCTATTAAATTAGTTTTTTCAAATGTGAGAATATTGATACTGATGGACACGCATAATAATACCATGACTGCAAAACAAAATATTGAAACCAAAGACCTTAAAGTTGCGATTAGACCAAATTTATTTAAAAAATGTTAATAACTCAATCCTTTTAGATGATATTAGATTGAATATAACTTATCATACACATGATGAACATATGTGTTTGTCAACTTCCGTTCAATCTAATAGAATCTATAAGGATTAAGTTATAACCATTTTGTTAATAACTTTGGTGTAAACCCAGCTTAAAGATGCATACCTCTTTAATGTCTTTGATTGAAACTATAGACCTTATACAAATACAGTAATAGACTGTCTTATCCACACATCTGTGTAATCACTTGTCAGCTGATTTATGATGAATAATTCTATAGTCTGATTTTTACTCTAATATTGGCGTATGAAGGAGGCTCCTTTTTCCTTTTATATCATCCTTGAAATGCAAAATTTCCAAAAACCTTGTATATACGTCGACGCGCAGTTTAAAAAGGAACATACCTGTCAAATTTCATAAAATCTATTACCGCGTTTCGCCGTAAATGCGCAACATATAAATATATAGACATTAAGAGAAATGCCAAACCGTCGACTTGAATCTTAGACCTCACTTCGTTCGGTCAATTATGAAACAGGGCCCAGGGGCCTGTTTCATGAAAGTTACAAGTCCTGTAATAGAGGAAAAGTTCCTGTATTACAGGTGAAAATTAAAAGTTTAAACAATTTTCCCTGTAAAACAATTTACAAGTCATTTGCCTGTAGAAGTAAATAATACAAGACATTATCATTTTCGTGTTTCGTAAAAAGAAACTTCCTGTATTACTGGATCTGTAAGTTGTTGAATATTTTATCATTGTTTAGACCATCCTAAAACTTTTACAAGTGTAGGTAAAATCTTGAAAAGTGACATTTTGTTCTAAAGGCAACGTGTCAAAATGGATGAAGGTAGTAGTTCTAGTGAACTACATGACTATGTTATTATTCGTAGGCCAAGAATTTTGCAAGGATAGAATTTCATACAAAATTATGCAGGAAACTTATCAATATAATGAACGGTTTAGATTAAGCTTTCCTCAGTAAAGTGTTATTGGAAATATTCAGGAAATTAATTATTTTAATTATTAACAATATTTTCGATAATTAACATTTTTTGAAACATTACTACTAACATAACTGT